>NC_056743.1:568870348-569037979 GCF_019279795.1 Protopterus annectens
AATATAACCCCTACTATACATAACATGTCTAGCAGTCTGATATCTCATTGGCTTGTTATCAGGTATGATGTCAATAAATAATGGTGTACTGAACATATGCACCTCTTACTGCATGACATATGTACAAAGGTTAACAGAGTTGTGGCTGTAGGCACAAACGCAGGGCCAATATTGACGTGTTGCTGTGATAACCACACACATTTACTGGTGTAACAGTCTTTGTTGTGACATATGTCGTATGAGGGATATGAAGTCAGTAACTCTCATGGCTGTCACCATGTACTGACTGCAATCCTCAGGCTATGCTTCTGCAGTTCTAAGATGGGTAATCTGTGAGTAACACAAGACACATATGACTCCAAACACTGGCCAGTCTGCAGATAACCCTGCAAGTGGGAGTTTCCTCAACCACATAATACTGTCATGACAGGTATTAAATCATGTAGACCAGCCATATCCACACAAACCCTGTTAAACCAACATTACTTCAAATGCAGAAGAGCAAAATTCACATTCTGCATTCATGTCTGGAACATCCCTCTTCTGTTTGTTGGCCTGTCTCCACAGTGTATGTTGTTAGAGGTATATCCCACTACCATCTGTGATGCTGTTTGCCAAACACCAACATGAAGTCCTACTCACAGTTAATGAAAAGAGCCAACACCCACATGATGTTCCTAGTTATAGGAGTGTGTTTCCATGCAATTGGCTATGGGAATGTTACCACAGCTGTTCCACATGCAATCAGCTAGTGAGAGACTGCAATTCATGCACAGGCCATCAGCTGATCATGACCATCACTTAGAAAACACAAGCTGCTGCCTAAGCAAAGCAGGTGTACTTCTCCACATCCACCAGAGAGGGAGGGTGAGAGACAAACAGAGACAAAGTAAGACAGGGAGGGGGTAGGAGAGTAAAAGCTAAGCATGTTTGTGTCGCACACTTACCAGTACAGTGTTTCAAGCCCTGCCTGACTATGCATTCTATTACATTTCTATGCAGTTACTGCATGCACCACAAAGCTTACTTGTTGGAAAGTTGTCCAAAGGTATATCTGATGGTGAGTGACATCGGCAGCAGTGATAATGGAGGGATAAGGTAGTTGTAGTACATGTGCCTGTCCACAAGAGCAGGTGCCAAGGACAACACAGTCACACCCTCTCAGGGATTCAACACACATTATCACAGTTGGCAGGGTCAGGATTAGAATTCCTAACTAATTAGTTTGCCACACTACAGTAATACGCAGGTATCACATGCACCACAGAGGTTATCAGGCTGATATATGGGTAAAGGGTATGTCAAGGTGTCTGACATCAGAAGGCATGCTTTGGTATGCCAGTGGGAGGTGTAGTGAGTGTGAATGGCATCTAGATCAATATACTCTACACACACAGACACAGGTTTGCCTGTGCTGACATGCATGGGTGCATTGCTTCACAAGTGTGTAGTGGTTGACTCTGCCAGAAGATGGTACAAGGCTAGGTAAAAGGTACACCTTGGCATCAGGCCACATGACAATGGTCTGCAGTGTGACACAGGGGTGTAGTCTCTGGATTGGCCCACACAGGTGGGTATTGTATTCACCATCCACTCATCTGGGTTTCTATTGTGGGGGGCCAGGGATGTGCAATGTTTGCCATGTATGTGTTCTATATTCCATAACATGTATGGTGTATGGGATGTGCACATGTCCCACATGCATGTTCTGTGACATGTGGAAGTGTACCTGGGGTGTCTGGGACATGTTGTGTAGACAGATTGCTATCATCTGATGTGCCATTCCTGACCTCATGTGATGAGAACTGGCAATGGAAACCAGGTTGACCCCGCACCTACATTGACAGCATGATACAGGTACTCACTGGTGTCAGTGGCATCTGTCCATAAAGGGCATGTGTATAAGGCATGATATTTCCTTTGTGGGTTACATTTGCTGACTCTACAGTTGTTGCAGGCGTCCAGTGTGGAACATAGCAAAAGACTACTGTATGCAGTGATTTGCCTATTGTAGGGATAGGACAGGGTGCCATGTCTTCTGTAGTCCACTGTAATCACACCATGGTTACTATCTGTGGGAAATATGCAGGGAACTGCCAACATAGTGGTTGTTGCCTAGCCAAGTGTGTTTGTGCATGAGACATGGGTGGAGAGTGTTCTCTGGTTAATACAAGGGTTGTCTATATTGTTCCCCAATCCATGATGTCACATGCATGGGTATGGGTTGTCTACACCAGCCTCTCTGCTGTTTGGCATCCATTTTCTTTGCAAGCTGAACACTGTGACATATAATAGGCCCGCCATATAAGAAATTTGCAAAATCCTCTACACAATGAGTCCTGTTATTACACACTCATAGCGGCCTCCACACAGGATACTAATGACAAACACACACACACACACACACACACACACACACACACACACACACACACACACACACACACACACACAGTCTCACAGTTGCCATGTCTGGGATCAGAACTCTGACCTAACTAGTGCATCATACTATATAATTATGTAGTTATAGCACATGCCATGGAGCTTACTGGGCTACTCTTTCTCCAAAGGTGTATTTCAAAGCGAATGACATAAGCAGGCTTGCCAAAGTAGGGCTATGGAAGTTGTAGTGACTGTGAATGGCCTCAAAAGCATTGATCCCCACACAGACAAACAAACGCACACACAAAGTTTTACAGTTGCTATGTCCAGGATTAAAACTCCTACCTAACTAGTACATCACACTACAGCATTACACAGTTATAGCACACGCCACATAGCTTACTGGGCTACTCCATCCCTAAAGATGTATTTCAAAGTGAATGACATCAGCAGGCTTGCTAAGGAAAGGCAATGGAAAGTGTAGTTCATAGGTTCATAGGTTGGTACTAGGCTATCAGCCCTAGGGCCTATACAAGCCTAGCCATGACAATTCCCTGGCTATTACTTCCCACAATATTTACTTTCCTGGACCCCTGTCTAGCAGGGTGACTGACGTGATTTCCGTGGTGAATTTCCTATCTTCCATCCAATCATCAAGGTTCCTTTTGAAGAGGGCCAAAGATGCACTCTACTTGACATGTATAGGCACTTTATTCCAGAGTCTAGGGAGTCTCTGGGTCAGGAACCCATCCCTCCAGCATGGTTTGTTCATTATGATGACAAGGTTTGGATCTCTGGAGCATTTGACTCTGAGGGATTTGGATTTCTTTAAGTGTAGCATGTCCAGCAGCTCTGGGTTTGACATGGCATTGTATGTTAAGCAGAGATCGCCTCTGAGTAGACGATATGTGACAGAGTATAGCTGGATGATTTTCAGACAGTCAGCATAGGGCATCTGGTTTAGGCCTGTGATTCTTTTAGTGAGGTGTTTCTGCAGCCTTTCTAGTTGTTGCGGATGTCTTCAAAGGATACATACCAAACAAGGTGTTGTATTCTATACTAGGTCTACTGTGAGATGACTACAGTGGGACAACAGCCTCCTTTTTTCTGGATGAAAAGTCCTTAGTGATGAAGTGGGCCACATAGGTGGATTTCCTGACTGATGTGGCAGGGTGGTTATCAAAGGTAAGACCACTGTCCACCTGTGTCCCTAAGTCTCTTATCACACTTTTGGTGTTTATTGTACTGCCACCTATGTGGTACTTCACAGGTACATGTCCCTTCCCAAAGGGGATAACTATACATTTCTTGGCATTGAGCTTCAGGCCATGGTTGCGGCACCAGTCATCTCTTTCTGTAAGACCGTTTTGTAGAATATCCCCAATATTTGGGGATTCAGTACTGGCTTCCAGTTTGCAGTCATCTGTGACCTTTGTTAGCTTGAGTCCCTTAGTGGTGGCCTGTACTTCAGAGCAGTAATTGCCAAACAAGAGTGGTCCCCGAACTGAACCCTGAGGTACTCCAAATGTCACTTATCTGAGGCTGGATTTGGAGTCACCTACTTTTACAGTGTGGGTTCTGTCATTACGGCTGTTGGCAACCCATCGGGTGATGTAGAGATTAATGGCCAGCTTAGTATGTTTATCTATGATTCCAGACTGGGGGAGACTGTTGAAGGCCTTGGTGAGGTCTGGATAGGCTGTGTGAACCACCTTACCGTCGTCCACAGCTCTGAAGACTGATTCTAAGATGTCAATCAGGTTTAGGAGACACGACTGGCACTTCACAAACCCAACCTGGGTGGGGTCTAGTGTTTGCAGGTTGCCAATGTCTTTGTTTATAAGTTCCCTGATAATACATTCCATGGCCTTGCAGATCAGGCTCTTCATATTGCTGGGACGGTAGTTCCCAGGATCCAAGGTGGAGCCCCCCTTGTGGACTGGGATAACTGTATCTGTGTGCCACTCAGTCGGCACAAAGCTAAGGTGTGGCTATGATTAGACATGGCACATTGGTGAGGTGTCAGTTCATTTTGTAGTTCATGTTGTACACAGCCTGGGATGTTGTCTGGTCCCATTGATGCTGTTTTCATAGCTCTGGAGAGTGTGGTTTTTACCTGTGTGGCCATTATTATTGGAATCTGGCAATTTTTCAGTATTGAGATGGGCCCTTTAGGGGATGAAGGGAGTGCAGTTAGCACTGAATCAATCTGCCAGGATATTGGCAATATCCTTGGGATCAGTATATTTAATGCCATCCTGTTGTAGCTCATAGCAAATCTGAGCACTGCCATTTAGATTCCTGACATAGCTATGGAATGGCTTGCAGTTGTCTTTGGAATCTTTGGCTATATTATGTTCGTAACTAGCTTTGGAGGATTTTATGAGGGATCTCAGCTTCTTACTGCGACTGGTAAGGGAGTATTTTGCATCCTAGGAATTTCCTCTTTTCTGCAACAGTTTCTTCCTTTTGTTGTAAAGTTTGTTTATGGCAGGGGAACACCACATTGGCTTCCTTTTCTTGGTGGCGAGTGTCTTGGTTCTATTTGAAATGACACAATTCATGCACAAGTAGATGTGCTCATACAGTGCCTTAGTGTAGGATTCAGCAGTCGACCTTTCAGTTTCCATCTGCATGGGTGTCATGACAGCATGAAGTTGGCTTTGGAGATGTGTTTTACAGAGGTTTCCTTACTGGGGTGTGGGGGAGAGATGTGGATGTTAAGGCTGATTAGCTTATGGGCAGACCTGACCACCGATGGGGTGACTATAGGTGTGCAGCGTTGATTTCCCATGTTGGTAATGACCAGGTCTAGGACTTGATGGGGGATCTGTATCAAGCTATACAATCTGAATTACAGTCTTACCTAGTGTTAGTTACACCGGGAGAATTTCAGATGCATTGTGTTGGGCAAGTAGCCTGGTGGTGTGAATATCCTTGGTGAATATGGACACTCCTCCACCTTTAGTGTTTTGGTCCTGGTTTGGGGGCCGACAGGTGTAGTAAGAGCTGTACCTGGTATTGCAGGGGTCCTCTCTGGAGCCTTGGATCAGGTCTCTATTACTGCACAGATATCGATGTTCTCCATTTTTAGGACTGCCTAGTGACTACGATTGGCCACAAAAGCATTGATCCCTATACACACAAAGTTTTACAGTTGCTATGTTTGGGACTAGAACTCCTAACTAAGTAGTACATCACACTACAGCATTGCACAGTTATAGGAAGCACCACTGAGCTACTCCTTACCCAAGGGTGTATTTCAAAGTGGATGACATCAGCAGCCCTGCCAAAGTAGGGCAATGGAAATGATAGTGACTGTGAATGGCATCAAAGGCATTGATCCTTACACTGACAAACACACACACAATGTTTTACAGTTGCCATGTTTGGGATTAGAACTCCTACCTAACTAGTACATCACACTACAGCATTATGTAGTTATAGGATGCACCACAGAGCTTACTGGGCTACTCTTTCCCCAAAGGTGTATTTCAAAGTGAATGACGTCAGCAGGCCTGCCAAAGTAGGGCAATGTGAAATTGTAGTGACTGTGAATGGCTTCAAAAGCATTGATCCCTACACAGACAAACACACACGAAATTTTATAGATGCCATGTCTGGGATTAGAACTTTTACCTAACTAATATATCACACTACAGCAGTTATGCCATTATAGGATGAGCCATGGAGCTTACTGGGCTAATCTCTCCTCAAAGGTATATTTCAAAGTGAATGACATCAGCAGCCCTGCCAAAGTACAGCAATGGAAATTGTAGTGACTGTGAATGGCCTCAAAAGCATTGATCCCTACACAGACAAACACACACAAAGTTTTACAGTTGCCATGTTGGGATTAGAAATCCTACCAAACTAGTACATCACACTACAACATCATGCAGTTATACGACACACCACAGAGCTTAGTGGGCTACTCCTTCCCCAAAGGTATATTTCAAGGTGAATGACATCAACAGGCTTGCCAAAGTAGGGAAATGGGGAATGTAGTGACTGTGAATGGTCACAAAAGCATTGATCCGTACACACACACAGTTGCCATGTTTGGGATTTGAACTCCTACCTAAATAGTACATCACACTATAGCATTACACAGTCATAGCACGCACCACAGAGCTTACAGGGCTACTCTTTCACCAAAGGTATATTTCAAGGTAAATTACATCAGCAGGCTTGCCAGAGTAGGGCAATGGAGAGCACAGTGGTTGTGCATGGGCCATAAACCATTCATCTGGAAGGAGACACACAACACTCAGGCACACACAGGTTTAAATTTAACAGGTACACTTATAAAACTGCTAGATTAATAATGACTTGTACAGTCATGTTACACAGTTATCACAAGCACCACAGACACTATAGTGCCGAGGGATACCAGAGGCAAATGTCTACAGTGATTGACATGTGCACATCATGTAGTTTTTGACCACTTGGATGTGTGTTGGGTGGGACAGGCCTCATGATGGGAGCCTCTCTGTCACTGTCTGCCACTCTCTTCCACACATCTACGTATGTGTAAGTTTGGCCTATTATAGTGTGTTGTACTTGGATATACGTGTGCATTCTTATCCAATGTGTGTGCAAAGCATGACTGGTGTGCAATGTGGAGTGTGTGCACAAACATCTGTGGCTGTCAGATATGTATAGTCCACTGTTGTTGCCAGACATGGGCTTCATTGCTCTAAGTGTGGGAGCATGTCCAGTATGACCTTCTGTATTGAATGTGTGAATCCATTCCAGGTAGGTTGTACGCCAGTGCAGGCTTTTGTGTTCTACACTTACAGCTAGTAACCTGTTTCTGCTGGATATCTGTAGATTGGTTGAAAATATGAGGACAAAATGGGCAAAGGATAGTGGGTTACTGTAGGTAATTCTGTCTGTGCTGCTTCTGCTACATGGTTTTGGTGTTAGTAGAGATATTCAGACATATGTACTGTTTTACACTGTGATGTTTATGTCATCAACTACTGTCAGGTATACATATTTGCTGGCAGTAATTTCCTGGGGAACATAGGGTGAATGAAGCTGTGTCCAGTATTGTGGTCTGCAGCCTACATATTCTTGCACAATCATGCCATCTGGAGGGGAAGCTGCAGACACTTGCTGATGGGTCCGTGTAAATGGTTCAGCACCTTGGTACTGTGGTGGCTGAGGATCCCATGCTTGTACATCCATCGACGTGAAAGTATGGACATATCCTGCTGTGGCCATACATCACATCTATACTGATTCACACAGGTTACCCAGAGGCAGGGGTCATATTTCTGGTGATTACCCCTTCACATTGTGGTTTACAAGCAGGTGTGTAGCCACCCATTCCTGTGTTTGCAGGCAGGGATAGTATGTGCACATGGCTGAGTTTCAGCCTTCACACACTCCATGGTGCCCATGCTCCTACCCCGCCCCCTCTGTTATTCTATCTTCTTCCAAACATTATGCAAACATTATCTGATAAGTTCCCTATAGTTATCACTTCATCCCAGCAGTATTTTGGGGTTGGTCCACAGTTCATGCAGTAGGACATGGTGGACATATTACTGGGATTTGTCAGCATGGCCTTGCATTTCGGTTCTGTGGACTGTGTCATGTTGTTATTTGGGACTCCATGACATAACATACATTGGCAGTACGGGTGAGACACAGGCCTTTTACAGAGGTCTGTAGGGCATTTGGTAGTAATGCAGACCATCTGTAGCAGGCTGTTGCATTGTGTCACTCCTAGAATCCCAGGCTGCAAGCCACTATATTCCCCTGGGGTGACAGGGAAGGTGTGCAAGATGTTAATGTCAATAGTTTCTGTCATTATTGATCCAGTGGTGTGGATGTTGGCAGGGTGCTGCTTACAGCTAGGGACATACCTGCATGGGACACCTCTTCAGCATGCTGCATTCTGTTGCTAATTCCATACAGAGGTGGGGCTCATATTGTACTCATTCCCAACAGCAGGGATTTGACCTGTGAGGTACTTGTGGCTGATGGTGGGGTGAGCTGGGTCCATGTGTGCTATGGAAGCTAGTTGCAGCTCACTCACAGATATATGTGGGGCATTCCACTTATGCTGGCTTGTGCAGGGACATCAGCAGTTTCTCAATACTTCATAACTGTGACATTTGTGGCCTGCCAGTGCTTGGCCAGACAACATCGGTATTCCATACTACAAGCCCAACTAATGTGCTGCTAACCTGTTTGTACAATTCCAAAGGTGTGTCCATTTGACAGTAATATGTTATAAACTGTCAGTCTAGGGTACTTCCACCTGTGTATTGTTTGTATGTCTGGGCCCACATTTGTGCCATGTCCATCTTTTAGATGGTGACAGATGTTACATCCGAACAACTACTATGGCTTACTGCTGGAATGTGTCTTGCTGGGATGCATTGTGTATGGCACTGCAGTTGTGAGAACTTGGCCCTGTCATTGGCATTACTGGCCAATGGCCACTAGGACAAAACCCACCATGCCTACATGCTGACCACTGTCACACAATATACAACACACACCAACCTAACACACATACAGCCCTTCATATTGTACATGTGCTACAATCTATCATGTTACTTTGGCCAGCTCAAGTAATCTGTTCTCCACTATTATACCTACACATACATGTTACTACAGTTCTACATATGATTGTGGGGGGGGGGTCACAGCTGACATCTATAAACATTTGATATGACTGTACTGGTATTTCAGGTACTCCATTTCATTCTGTATTCTGACCTATCATGCAGACTACAGGCATATCAGTGTACTACTGTTCTTAGGTTTTATTGACCTACATTTCAGTTTCAGACTTCTTACCCTTCAGAACTAACATGTCACTTCCTGACCTGTTATAGTCTGTCTGTGTAGATCTGGGGATGGGCTGTTCTCCATAGCCATCAATCAGAGTCCTTAGCACAACCTTTCTTTGTGTTTGTCTATGCCTGGCCTGCTGGCTGAGACTGCTGTTGGGTATGTGAACCTCACTGACTGGCATGTGTGTGTCCTTTGGACACACATTTGGCCCACCACATTTCCTGCAGTTGGTTTTGTCACCTTGTCTAGTACTGGCTACTATGCTGACACCAGTATTTGTCACTGATTTCATGCTGCCAATATAGCTGTCTACTATCTGCTGGCATCCCATTCAGCCAACCGATTCCCTTGCATGCTCACATCCATACCATAGATACAAGTAACAAAACATAATACTCCATTCAGCAGTTGATAGGGAGAGTGACTTACCTTGCGGCTGTACCAGTATTGAGGATGGTGCTGGAGGGCTGACTATTTTGGATGCACATAGTACACTCCCTATACATGGTTAAGCACAGGTAGTGTCATGTTTGGCATCCCTTTTATTGTATGTGCGAGGCAGAGAGAGGTGTCATTTCCTGGGTTCCTACCATGTCAGTGTATGTGCTATGCGTTGCCTCTTTCCCAAGGCCTGGGCATACTGGGCACACCTCCTTCTCCCTACTGGGGCAGGCTCAGATTGTTCCTTTGAGTCACTCTGTGCCTGTTCAGGCCTTGGCAATGGTGGGGGGCTGTGTGGCCGTGCCCCGTGCTGTTCCTGCTGAAGCTGTTTCCATAGGATCATATTGTGTAGCATAGCACATACGATGACAATTTGGGTACATGTAGCTGGTGAGTACGGCGAGGCTCCACTGGATATGTCCAGGCACGGGAACAGTGACTTGAGCATCCCAAACACACGCTCTATTATGATTTCTGGTCTGTGCGTGTGCCTCATTATGGAGTTCTTGTTCGGGTGTGTGTGCATTTCTGATGGGTGTCAGATGAATAGTGTCCAAAGGAGCAGTTTAATAAAGACTACTCCAACAGTCAATAATTTTCGACAGCAGAATTCAAAAAGTCATCAAAACTTTCAGCATCAGTAATATTGTTAGGCATAGGTCTTGAAAAAGATTGACAGCGGATGCATAGGAGGAGTAAATTTGAAGCATGATATTTGAAACCTTTTTTGGTCAAAATTCAATTTAGATTTTAGACTTACTCTTCCTTTCCTGTGTCCCACCCCTCCTCTCCCCCTTGTGTGTGTTCCCTAAGGGATACATAGTTTTTTCTTTTGGGGGGGGAGTCCCATGTGGACTGTGTGTCAGTATCTGTGCCAGATGAGTGGAAATTATTATTATATATGCCCCCTTTTAGTATGGAACGGTTTCCTTTTTGGATTTAGAACTTGTTTCCTAACATCTTCATCGAAAGCATCTTGTTGATTCCACTCAGAAAGTAAATTAAATTATCGATTCGCCACCAAACCAATGGCTGTATTTTCACTCAACCCTAGGGCAATGCAAATGCCAACCAAAATTAAGAGTAGTTTAGGGTGCCAAACACTGGATCTCAAAGCTCAATATATTTTTATTAAGTGAAGCAAATTGCTGTGTAGTATTCTCATTTCCATGCCCAATGCCGCAATATCATCTTCAATAATGGCTACACCCCATAATAAAAAAAATTAGTTTGTCATAGCCAATGCCTAATACAGGTCATAAATGGTATTACATCTTAATTTTAATATGAATAATCAAAAGATTAATGTTTGGCCCACGATTAACCTTTATTAATTAGCTGTACAAACAAGCATGGGTGTCATCAGCCATGGCTCCAGTGTGTAACCAGCATGCCCCACTAGGTATTGGATGTCCCCACTGGCAAATCTCTGATACAGCTACACCATATGCCAGATGTGATAGTCGTGATAGGATCCAGGGCAGCCAGCCCACACATTCATTATAATGCCCTGGGCATCGCACGCAACCTGGCAGTTGATCGAGGGGAAGCCCTTGTGGTTTATGTGGACCCTATCCTGCTCCCCGGGTGGTGCTTTGATGTGTATGTGCATGCAGTCTATAGCACCCAATGTCTCAGGGTATTCTACTATTTGGTGGAAGAGACACATATTGCTGGTCAAAACCTCACAGGTGTTGAGGAAATATATGTTCTCACCAGCATGTACTGACATGACATCCAGGAAATGATGGAGTACCCTGGATGCTGATGCCTGTGAGATCCCCATGATATCCCCAATTGGTCTTTGGAAGGTACCTGTGGCTAATATTCTTAGGCCTATATATTCCTTGGTATCCACTGGGATGGGTCTGTTGGTTCTGTGTGTGAGGCGTGGCCGACACAGCTCAACAATTTGCTGTAGGAGGTCCCTGTCCACCTTATAGCTCTCCACTATCTCCAGCTCATGTTACTCTGCCTCTGTACACCTCACTGTGGATTGGTCATCAGCATTGTCATCCTCACCACCCTCAGCCTTTTCTACATGTTGATTTATGAGAGAGAGCAAATGCAGCCACTATCATTTTGTTGCTTTTGTTAGGTACAATTTCCCCATTTGTGTACACCGGTGGTATAGAAATTGTGGGAAAAAACAGAGGGAAAGGTGTTTACAGAGTTTATAACAGTGTGCTGGGCTGGGCTGCTATCTGTGTAATTGGCTGATTCTGATACATTTCACCTGCCAGCTATGATAGTTCTCCTTGATTACCTTCTTACTGCTGTTTTCCCTTCCCATTGCCTTCCTGTTTAAGCCCAGAGGGGCGCCACACAAACACAGTGCTCAGATGTATTTCCTGGTTTACTTTTTTTTTTTTCGTTTAGGACACAGTGCGTGGCGCACATGCCCAGTTTAGGCAATATAAAGAGCACTTGGCAGCTTCAGACACACCCCCTTGCTTAGCTCTGCTAATCTAAGTGCAAACCCAAGCCACAGGGCTCCAATAAGCTTACAGTATGCCCAACACACACACACCCTTCTATGATGTCAGCTAGCTCTTACGCTTGCACCATGGTCTTCCTGTACCTACATGGTTGGGTGCAGGCTAGCCATGAGGGGAAGTCTGAGATTCAGTATCATTCCCCTCATTTGCATAGGATTGTCTGCTAATGTCTAGTTACAAGTCCCACACTGAGCCTCCCCCCTTAGCAAGCACTATTTACTGTCCTTGTTGTCTTCTGCCTGCCATTGACTTTAATGGCAAAATTGTGATTTTGCAGGAAAAGCTTTTTTCAGAGATTTTCTGTTATTTTCTGGCCGATCCCATTTGCACGTCACTGCCCTATGCTTAAACGACCGAAATCGGCAAAAAAAATAAATAAATAAACGTTTTTTTTTTTTTTTTTTTTTTTTTTTTTGCAACTGTTTTCCATGCCACTGGCCATATATTTGGCCATTGGCATGCTTTACACGTTATATACACCCTTTATTTGGAGTTGTCATGGCTCCATTATGTAGTTTGCAGAAATGTATTCAGCTACTAACCAAATACATTTTTGCAGGTTACACTAGTCCTGCACGGATGGCCGACAGCTTCCTGGATTGCAAATTCACCTCATTTGCATGGTTTTCACCTGCAAATGGGGTAATTTGCATACAGGAGATGTGTCCATGCAGGAATAGTGCAGGACCGCTCGTGCATGTTCCAGGAGCTTGTTCCTGGATCTCTCGGTGGTCATATTGCCTCCAGCATCTGCTGCACTATTCCTGCATGCCATGCAGAGCGTGCTGACTCCTGGGGAAAGACTATTCTTGGTGTCTACTGTTCCCACAGCCAGACAAGGATAGAACATGTTTCATGTGTTTTATTTTAATAATGTTTTGTCTATTTGCTTATGTATTTGGTATTGTCTACCAAGAGAGTCCAGCTGGGTTGTACAAGACCACTCTTCAGTGGAGACCTTGGGAGAAAAGCTACATTATTCAATACAAAAACATTTACAGAAAAAAAAAAAGTATTAATAGAAAAACTCAAAATGACCCCTTTACAATGAAGAAAAACAACACATTATTAAGAGAAATGTTACAAAAAATGTATATATATATATATATATATATATATATATATATATATATATATATATATATATATATATATATATATATATATATATATATATATATATATATATATATATATATATATATATATATATATATATATATATATATATATATATATATATATATATATATATATATATATATATATATATATATATATATATATATATATATATATATATATATATATATATATATATATATATATATATATATATCATCATCATCTTCTTTCGGCTGTTCCCATTAGGGGTCGCCACAGCAGATCACCTGTTTCCATTTCTTCCTGTCCTCTGCATCTTGCTCTGTCACACCAACCACCTGCATGTCCTCTCTCACCACATCCATAAACCTAATCATAGGCCTTCCTCTTTTCCTGTTACCTGGTAGCTTCATCCTTAGCATCTTTTTCCCAATATACTCAGCATCCCTCCTCAGCACATGTCCAAACCAATGTAATCGTGCCTGTCTGGCTTTGTCTCCAAACCTTCCAACCTGGGCTGACCCTCTAATATACTTATTCCTAATCCTGTCCACCCTCGTTA
Organism: Protopterus annectens; assembly: GCF_019279795.1. NCBI lineage: Eukaryota > Metazoa > Chordata > Ceratodontiformes > Protopteridae > Protopterus > Protopterus annectens. The sequence continues at coordinate 568,884,152 of NC_056743.1, forward strand.
CACCTAGTGCAAATCTTAACATCTTTAATTCTGCCACATCCAGCTCAAACTCCTGCCTTTTTGTCAATGCCACTGTCTCCAACCCATATAACATAGCTGGTCTCACTACCCTCTAGTACACCTTCCCTTTCACTCTTACAGGTACTCATCTGTCACAAATCACTCCTGACACTCTTCTCCACCCACTCCATCCTGCCTGTACTCTCTTCTTCACCTCTCTTCCACACTCACCGTTACTCTGAACTATTGACCCCAAGTATTTAAACTCCTCCACCTTCGCCACCTCTTCTTCTTGCATCCTCACCATTCCTCTATCCTCCCTCTCATTCACACACATATATTCTGTTTTAGTCCTGCTGACCTTCATTCCTCTTCTCACTAGAGCATATCTCCATCTCTCCAGGGTCTCCTCCATCTGTTCCCTACTCTCACTACAGATCACAATGTCATCTGAAAACATCATAGTCCACGGGGACTCCTGTCAGATCTCGTCTGTCAACCTGTCCATCACCACTGCAAATAAAAAAGGGCTCAGAGCTGATCCTTGATGTAAACCCACCTCCACCTTAAACACATCCGTCATTCCCACCGCAGACCTCACCGCTGTCACACTACACTCATACATATCCTGTACCACTCTTACATACTTTTCTGACACTCCTGACTTCCTCATACAATATCACAACTCCTCTCTAGGCACCCTGTCATATGCTTTCTCTAAGTCTACAAAAACACAATGCAACTCCTTCCGACATTCTCTGTACTTCTCCATCAACACTCTCAGAGCAAAGATCGCATCTGTAGTGCTCTTTCCTGGCATGAAACCATACTGCTTATCTCTAATCATCACGTCCCTTCTTAACCTTGCTTCCACTACTCTTTCCCATAACTTCATGCTGTGACTGATCAATTTTATCCCTCTGTAGTTACTACAGCTCTGCACATCACCCTTATTCTTAAAAATTGGTACCAAAACACTTTTTCTCCATTCCTCAGACATCCTCTCACTTTCCAAGATTTCATTAAACAATCTGGTTAAAAACTCCACTGCCATTTCACCTAAACACCTCCATGCTTCCACAGGTATGTCATCTGGGCCAACAGCCTTTCCATTCTTCGTTCTCTTCATAGTTATCCTCACTTCCTCCTTGCTAATCCATTGTACTTCATGATTTACTATCCCTACATCATCCAACCTTCTCTCCCTCTCATTCTCTTAATTCATCTACCCCTCAAAGTACTCTTTCCGTCTCCTCAGCACACTCTCCTCACTTGTGAGTATGTTTCCCTCATTATCCTTACCTGCTGCACATCTTTCCTAGCTCGGTCCCTCTGTCTAGCCAATCGGTACAGGTCCTTTTCTCCCTCCTTAATCTCCAACCTTTCATACAACTCTTCATATGCCTTATCCTTAGCCTTCGCCACCTCTCTCTTTGCCATGCACCTCATCTCCTATATGTTTACACACTGTAGGGCAAGTAGATATAAACATTTCTATGAACAAAGCTATTATTTAAGGGAATATGATACATATGTACATTGGCAAAAAATATAGTGGCCTTAGTATGTAAGTGATGTAGGGATAGAAAAGTAATTTCGAAGAAAAGATGAAAGCTGAGTAAAACACATCACAGAGAGAAAGAGAGAGACACAACAAGAGAGAGTGTGAATATTAATGTGTAGAAACTTAATACAAAATGTTAGAGACCCGAGATAAAATTATGTTATTGAATGGGTATAAGAGTAAGAAGAAAGAATGAATAGCAGGTTGGAGGAAGTTTCAGCTAGTAAGTATTAAATTATGCTATGATATAATAATGCATGTGACAGACTCAGTGTAAATTATGATTAAGGAAGGGGATGGAAATGTTTATGCCAAGTCGGTGACAGCTTCGATCAAGTAAAGTAATAATACAATGCAATGTGATTGTTAAAGTTGAGACATTGGTTGTGGTCGTTGGTAATTTTATTTTTTATAGTTTCAAAAATGAGAGGTGCTCACACAACATAAGCAACATACTGCAGTGTCACTAAAACTTGAATAGTTGTACTGTATAAAGGGTTTATGACTTTACCATTCTATGATCATTATCAGTGAAATAATGAAAAATAAAATGCATTTGTTGCTAGCTTATTTATCCCATAGTAAAACTTTAATAACCCCATGGTCTCCTGCAGCAAAAGCTTACTTCTCAGAATACAGGCAGTGATTCCTGACATGGTGACCATTATTAGACAAAGACAGGCTGCACACAGGTGATAAGAGGTGCAGTATACGATAGGTGGTGGTCTGCTTCACCAATGAAAAACTGGGTATAACCAGCTATATACCATACAAGTCATAGTGAATAAAAGGAAGAGCACTGTAGTTTTGTGTGTTACATGTCCTAACTGCAAGTGAAAACCTTGTGCTATTTAAAATGTTATTAAAATGTGGCTATGTTTCTAGTATCTTTAAGGATCATAAGTATATACATTATAGACCATCAAGTATTAAGGGAAGTAAGCTGAGATAAAAGTCTGCTGTGCAGTTTTTATAGTTCCTCGCTATTTTACTATCTAGAAGTTATACTGTTTCCCAAAAATGCTCAATATGGATGCCATTTAAAGCATCAATGTTGTTGTTTGTTTTTCGGCTTTTCCTGGTTAGGGGTCACCACAGCGGAACTCCGGTCTGCTAATGATTGGCAATAGATTTTCATGAATGCTGAGGTGCCAGCTCGACATCCAACCTTCAACAAAGGCACGCCCATTTATGCATGTCTTTCGAATGCCACCCAACCACAGGGAGGACATGCAGACTCCACACAAAAGGGACTCCTCGCACTCCAGCTAAGAATCGAACGGGAGAACCTCTTGCTGTGAGGAAACAATGCTACCGCTGCACCACCATGGCATATCCATTTAAAGCATCAATAATTAAAAAAATATTGCCTGGTTTTGTTGGACAGAAGATGGAGTCCTGATTTCAATCCAAGTGACTGGAGTTCATTTAGTGGCTCAAAGACTAAAGGAACCAGTGTTGTGAAGCACTATGGCACACTCACAGTGAGACGTGGATGGGGGAGGATGTGCACACCCAGGGCAGCACTTGATGATGCAGTTTCCATAGTGAAGACATGGGAATTTCCTTTTGTACTTCTAAGGAATGGAAAGGACTGCTTAAGAGGATACATCCCTTGCAGAAGTGAGGGGATGGCCTTTGCTATAACCAGTTGCATGTACCCTCACCATTACTTTGCAAGGTGTGCATGGAGGATATGACAGCATGAAAAAAATCTCAAGTCACCCATGATGGCTATTTGAATAATGGCCTCATCCCATTGACCCTTGTCCCAATGTGGAGAAACAAATGGGCTGATTGGCAGGGAGGGGGTATGTTAATTGACAGATAGTGATGGTGAAAAGAGGAAAATAGCAAAAGGCTTTGTAAATAGAGCAAAATATGCTCTTATTTACATTTTGTTAATGAGAAGGAAAATTGGAATTTTAGAGATCGTCTATCATCTAATATGGAGTTGGAAAATAGAAAGCCATAAACAGGTTAATGAATATACTTCCTCCCAAAAATCAGTCATTTCATAAAAAAGAATATGCTGTTCTTTGAAGATGTTTTGTGAAAAGACTGTGTAGTACCTTAAAACAATTCTGTCATTATTTTACTAAATAACATTTATAGCAATAGTGGTGAGTCCAGCATTGATCAGGAACTTTTTCATGGTTATTGAACCTTTTTTTTGTCAGCATTTGTAGATAAATAAATGTGACTGTCGAAATAGCAAAGTATGCAAATGTTACCATCCACTTATCTTCTGTTTGCTTATTTATTTTTTTCTCAGTTGTGTGATCTGTATGTTAACAAAACCAAACAGTCTGAACTATATAAAATTCCATACATATAAATTATATTAGGTTTACCATGCAGTACAAAAAAAAAAAAAAAACAAAACAAAAATACAAATTTCTTAATGCTATTATATTCACTGAAGGACATTGCATAACCTTGACAAGTCACAGAACTACATGTTCCATAGTAACTTGTGTATTTGAGCGTAGTGTCAATACAGCTTCAGAAAACTTCAAGAATAATTTGCACAATATGTAGCACGCCACATGATGTGGGAATGCAAATACCTATAATTTGTGTTTCACTTTAACAAAATGCATGCATCTTGAAACACATGAGTTCATAATATGCAATTCACATAAGATGACATGCAGGTAAAGGCAGTAGTGCAGTGGGTTCATCTGATAAATACAATATGATGTCTTGGTAAGGTAGATGTAAAAAGTAGTGTAGCATGCTTACATGTATTCACATAAGAAAAATAGAATGCTTCCTTCTGAAATGCGAATATTAAAATAATAATAATAATAATAATAATAATAATAATAATAATAATAATCATAATAATAATAATAATAACTGCAAAACAACCTAAAAGAACAACATGCTCAAGGTGTCAGTGATTCCATCCCCACCAGCTCTTGTTCCTCAGCTTAGTGAGCTGACTGATAGAAATATATCAAATACACTAACTTGGATGGGATGTACTGTAGTCTGACACAATGTATCAGCAGCATACATAACCACCTGTAGGCCTGATTTCCTGCAAGGAAATCCCATCCCCTTACAAGCAAAATCAAATGCCATTTCTTTGCAGCTGCATGATTCAGTAAATTGTGACTGACCATTCCAAATGTTTTAGTGTTTTGCAGTGACATCATGTAGTAGTGGGGAGAATAGTAGGGCTAGGAAACATTATGCTTATTTCAACTGTTGCAGAATCTCAGAGGTATTATATGTGGAGATGTGGGGTAAGGAAGATGGTGCAGGGGGCAACCTTGTTTTTGTGTGTTGATTGGAAATGGTGCTGTACTTTGTTGATATGTTTGAGCACATTGATAATCCAATATAGATTACCTTATTGCATATAATGGAACCTAGTCAATGTTTCCTAGAGCAGGTGCATCCTGGACCTAGGGGCAATTCCTGGAAATAGCAATGTGCTGTAACAAAGAATAAATCAACTTTTCACTGAAAGCAAAGGAACTGAAGGTCAGTATGAAAGCTTTTTTATAACTTTGTTCTATTGCTAACCTTCACAGGTGCAGACAGCTGTGTAAATACTTCAATAAAGGTACCAACAAGTCAAGGTAGAGTACCTGTTTCAACAGAGATTAATGGCACATGATCTGAGACTACTGTATGTACAGTGGTGTATAGATAATGATTACGTAAGTGTCCTGTACTAGCTAGCATTCAAGCCCCAGGCATATGTCTTGGTGTGCCCTCTATCATGTCTTCAAATACAGTTGCAGTGCACATTGCCATCTGCCAGGTAAGTTTACTGTGAACAAAATGGCAACTTCTCTAGTGCAATACTCATAAAAGTACATGCAGAACACCCACTTTACCTCTGTATGTCATAGTAGGAGATTCAAGATACCTTCTGCAGCCAAAACTTGATATCCATGCTCCTCCAGTTACAGTGGCATGAAAATACATACATTCCTGGAGCTTGTGTTTGTGATCCTGAAGTTTTGATTTATGTATTTAAGCATCTAAGGTAGTGTTCCCAGAATGGGTTTCTGCATGTAGCAATGGAGATGCTGTGTGGAGGTATTCCATATCCTCAACATTGCCAGTGGAGTGGCTTGGCACAGGGGCCATTTGTACTTGCCCCAGTCCATGATCATTCTGTCATTCCACACTCCAGTGGACATTGACAGAATAGGATCATTCAAGATGTTGGTCATGATTGTGCTTCTCTGTACTGAGTTTTACTCAATACATCTGACCATCTTCAGACACCTGCCTGATGCCCACAGATAAAACAGATGGCCCGTACCAGAAAACATAGCTGTTCTAGGTTTACATCAACTTGTTATTCACCATATCTCTTGTAGCATCTATATCACAAGATGTGATGGCAGCATCTGCAACACTTAGGCAAAATGTAAATATATTCCAATACAAAGAATAAAGCATAATCAGATTCATACCACAAGTGCATACCCTTAGTTATCATGTGAAACATAACTTGAATCTTGCATTGTACAGTAATGATATCACATAGTAAACTGAACATTCATGAAATGTAAAGAACATCTAACAATAATGTACTACAGACAACAGCAAGAATGTGGCCACGTGTGCACACCCCCTACATACACATATAATCACACATATGCACGGACGCCATTCACATACCCATGACACACACTCAAACACACAAACATGCCCACACAAATACACACTCCCATACACACAAACACACATACCATTTGACAAGTATAACTAAAACCTGGAAAGACTGTATGAAACAGCACAAGTGTAACCTTAATAACCTTGGAGTCTCTATATGTGTGTCTGTCACACCTGACCAGAATACAGTGGAAATATCACTGTACTTAAGTTATCAGGATGACAGATAAGCATAGACACATCCATTAGTTATAGGATTTATACATTCCTGCTCAAATAATATTCTAGTATTATTTCAGTCACAGGCATCATCCCAGTCAACCATTGTCCCTGGGGACACCAAGTATCCCTCAGTTTTGTTCAAGGCAGTTTGGTCACTAATGATATGCTACTGTGATATTACAGGCCTTATGATGGGCCATCTTGCACATTTGTCACCAAGCTGGGAGAGGCTTGCACCTTGTTTCCATGACCACCTAAAGCATTTACCTGCTTACCTCCTCAGTCAAGAACAGCTAAGATATGCTCTGACAGTTCATGTGACAGCTAATCATATTTACTGTGTGTTGAAATAAAAGTACAACTGATAGTTATTCTGTGCATGTAATTTCATGTAAACAATCTATGGATACTGAACTGTAGCAAATGTGTAGTTTCATTATTAGTATAAGTCATGTGTTGTAAATCTCATGAAACAGTCATTATATGAAACTTACTAACCGAAAATATGTGCCTGTACTATTGCACAGAATCTCTAAGTCACAATATGCGTGGCTGGTAATTGATATGAACATAGGAATTACAGTCCATAAAGTGTGTAGTTGGGTGCATATATTTACCCACAACCGCTGGTCATTGGAACATCTGTAACCACAGATATTCTGTTAACTTTAAACAGGACAGTATTGTTTTTATCCTCCTCTGTGAAGGCACATGCTTATTCTCTTTAAATTAGGTAGAGAGACCTATATTCAATTACATTTTAATAAGGTCATCTTGTGGGCATTCGCCTTTGTGAAGGAGATTGACTTGCCATATTGGAGATTGACTTGCCATATCCCCAGACAGTGGGATAATGAGACATGAGTAATGTTATTTTGCTTCTCATAATAAGAGGGCAGACCATTACACAGTCATCATGTACCATTTTGAAAGTCTGCCACATTAGTTTTTCAGTTAAGATCTGGACTATACAGAACTGGACACCATCTATATCATAGGATCAGCAATGTGTGATAATGTCAGTGACCTCATTTGGAACTTTGGAGATAGGAGGTCCAACACAATCATCCCACATTCTTTATTGTGTGCATTCATCCTTTTATATATTTTTTGGGTACTCACCTTTCTTCTTGATGTCAAGGTATATTACTTCATTTTAACTGTCTGTACTGTACATTATATGGACTCTACTTTACCAATGTATTGAAGACTGCTACTACACCTGGCATTATTTGTATATGCTCATACATGACTACTGTTCTAGAAAAGAGAAATGTCAAGCATTACGGATGCCTTGCCTTGAGAATCCTACATATATGTGTGTGTGTAGAGATAGGTAAAAAGTGAAGCTGCAGTCAAGTTCTAACCTGGGAGATAAGAAGTACTAGCATAAGTCAAAGTAATTAGTTCAGTATTACTATCTGCTTTGCCAGTATGGTTTGCAGTAGTATGCAGTATAACTAAATAGCGCAGTTCTACTACAAGTACTTGCATCCCAAGAACTTGAAGATCACTATCTTGATGCCAGGGATGAGTACATCTTGTAGGTTATACAGGATGACACTTGCACTTAAACTGAAATATGTGTTTGGGCAAGTAGTTACCATACCTTACCCAAACATTTTATTTGCATTTGAGTGAGTTAAGTGCGGTAGTCGAAAGGATAAAGCAGGAGGGGAAAGAAGGTTAGATTAGGGATTCAGACAGCAGTCAGGAAGGGGATTTAAATTTAGAGAGTAGCAGTGGAGTTTTATGGTCAGGGAGTAGGAGGAGAGTTTTAGGGTTAGGAAGTGCATTTTAAGGTTAGAGAGTGGCAGAGGGGTTTAAGGTTAAGGATCAATCAGAAAACCTAGTTGTAGGGAGGGGTTGAAGTTTTTGGGTTAGTGAGTAACTGGAGACCTTAGGGTTAGGAATGGCAGTGGAATTTTAAGCAGTCAGTTTAGAGAATGAGTCAGAGTTTTAGGGTTAGAGTTAGGGCTCTGATAGGACTATACAGTCTAATGGGGTTGGGTGTTTGGCTGGCTAAGTAGTTAATTAAGATCAGGCTAGTGGGATTTGGAGCACTTTAGTGGCATTGAGCATGTGTGCTGCAAGCTACTAACATGTGATCACTTGTAGTAGACCCAAACAGCACTTCTGACTTTTAAGCACACAGTCATCATCAGTTCAGCTTGCCAAATGCAGTAAATAAGTGAAAAGAAAAACATTGAATCTTAAAAGGAAATGTTGGGTAGAGCTGAGGTATATGTATTTGCATAAAATAAGATTAGGCTACCATATGTTTATTACACTGTTTATTTCTTAAATGTTTCATTATTTTTTTGTTAGATGTTTTTTTTTTATGAAAGTTATATCCTTTCAACTACAGTGCAATACATTTTGCAAGCTTAAGTCTTAAATTGTGAGATGCATTTAAGCATGTAAAGCATTTTTTTTGTTCAGAAAAAAAAGCAGAAAACTGCAATTGATTAAAAAAGATCTGAAACATACATTTTGTACAGAAACGAATATGTTAACTCTGACGTATAATTATTCTAAAGGCAGAGGTAATACTTGGTTGACTGATTGATCGTCACGGTATTGTAGCCTTACTGACAGCAGACTTAGTGAGTAAGGGTCTTGGAATGCAGGCAAGCAAAGCCCTGAACAAAAAATAGTTGCTCTATTTTACAAGTAATTTAATTATATTGTTTTAAAACTATTTATACTATGGCATATATTTGATATTTTGTTTCAGTTCTAAATCATGACAGTTGCCTGGTACTTATCTATGACATTCATATGTGGGCTACAGACACTGTTTCTGCAGCACAAAGGCATCTATTACATTCATATGTGGGCTATAAACACTGTTTCTGCAGCACAAAGGCCATATTAATGTCAGTAGAAAGATGCATATGTAGTGGTATGTGACAGCTCTTTTTGTTTGACCCTGAGGCTCTAAGCTGTTGGATACAGCTCAGAGTCTCAAGGTTTTTATAAATTATAGGATCCATTAACACAGAGTCCATCATTGCATTCTTTATTGATGTTATACTGCAAGCACCATGTAGTCTATGTTTTATAAATGCTGGCAGGTATTATATCTAAAAATCTCCAGCATGGATGTTCTGTGCTTAAACAAAAATAACTGTGTAATTCCTTGTTTGGAATTTAAGCAATAATCCATGACTGTGCATGGATATATCAGGATTTACCCAAGGTTGATGTGGTTTGATGTTGAGGGCAGAACCCAAATGATTAAACAAAGCCAACCATGATTAAATTCTGATATACCCCAAAATAGGAGTGGATTATTGGTACTATACAATGCCATTATTTAAGAAAGAAATTGCTTGCCTCTCTTAAATAATATCATTGCATAAGGGCGCTGTAGTGTTCCTCTGCATTCATCATTATTTACTGATGTACTGCACATGCTTTTGGAACTTATGTTCTCTCGCTTGCGCAGTGCATTAGTTCAGTGCAGAAGAAGAAGCAAACGAGAAAAGAGAATTTTTGTTGCAGCTTTTATTTTCCTGCTGATATCTTATAACTTCTTAATGCAAGAAATCTGAGCAAAGCACAACATAATGGGGGGCACAGGTCCAAAAATAGGGACAGATTTTAAATATTGCTCTTATAAACTTAGAAAGTTGCTAGAATAAGAGGTTTTGTATTAGTGTGCATTTTTTGAAGGATATAAAGCCTGAACCTCAAATGTCTGTCATTATTTAATAACTTCAGTCCCCAGTGGTTTGCCAGAAAACTACAAGTTTTATTAGAAACTTGTAGTGGATACGGGACTTGTATTGACTATTTAGATATGACATTAAACTGGGATTTGGAAAACCAAAGATTGGATAGTAAAATATATAGGAAAACGATGTTCTCAAATAATTATTTACACTATAAAAGTGGATATCCTACGCATGTAAAAAGAAATATTCAGAGAGGGCAAATTATTAGAACCTCACATATGACTACAAAAGATGAAATTTTTTTTAAGTGAAGGGGTTATTATTATAGAATTATTTAAAGGAAGAGGATAAAGAGATGAATTTCTCTATAAAGTAGCCAAAGACATTTATAGAAAAAAGGGCAACAAGTTTTATGCCTGTTTTAAATGGCGCAGATGTATGCACCAAAAGAATGAAGATAGTATAAGATAATAGCCCAGTTTTTGTCCTTGATATGTCAGTTGATTCTGTAGTTATTCGAGATATTATTAAAAACAATTGGAAGGTGTTACAAGGTAACTGGGATCTTAAGGAGGTTAGAGACGAACCTAGGTTCATTTATCAAAAAACAAGGAGCTTTAAAAGTATTTTAGAAAAACAAAACACTTTAGTGTTTGATAAGGTTAACACCAATAAAGAGACAGGCATGTTTGCCTGTGGTAAGTATAACATCTGCAGATATATTAATGTTACTAAATTTTTGTTAATTTCCAATGTAGAGCGGGTCATTTATTTAAAAGGATGGTATAGTTGTAAGAAGGCAGGATTAGTATATGTTGCTATATGTTCAGGTTGTCCCAGTTTTTATTGGGATGACCACTTGAACTTTGGAAAAACGAGTCAAGGAACATTTAAATAATATAAGGGTTAAAGATGTCAACAGTGCCTTGCAAAAACATAGACAGAGTTGTCCTAGATATAAAAAGTTTTTGTTCTCTGTCATTGAAAGTGTACCACATGATTTAAGGGGGGGGATTATAAAAATAGAGTAGAAAAAATAGAAGCGAAGTGGCAAATGAAGTTGTGTGCCCATCGACTGCCTGGATTAAATGATAATATTAACATAAAATGTTTTTTGAAAGATAAAAGATTAAAAGTATAAAAGTACAATACTTTATGAACATTTAATGTATTGTTTAGATTAATTTTATTGTTTTATATGTTTTTGATTGTGTATTTAAAATACACTTATGGTATTGTAGCACTTTAAGGACTTCAGTTGGTTAATTGTTTTATTATTGGTAGATGTATAAAAGGGAGGGTTTGCTCTTTATATGATTTTGTTCTGAAGAAGTCTGGTTGACAAAAGTATAATAAAAGTATTTGACGCTAGCATTTATTGGCTCCAGTAGTCTCTGAAGTATTCAGTTGCTGTGGTGTTTATTTGGTTTTATAGCTACAAGACAAACATCTGGACATTCTGGGAAAATCTGTACAGTTGAGAGGTGTGACTGCTGAGATTTTAATAGGGACACCTCAGACATACAATGAAAATCAGGTACATTTCTGTTTTGCAGAATGTATGTGATTTTTTTCTTGTGTTTTGTTCTGTTTCCAAAGCATATGCCAATAGAAAGCCTTGCTGCTCAATGGTACTTCAGCAGCTAGACTTTTTTCTTTTGATATATGCTAAATTTACAATGGGCATGCTGGTAGGGCTGTCCAATCAGTGTGCTAGTTTTTAAATAGCAATGAGTAGCAATTGTAAAATTTTATATATTTCATTTAGGCGGGCTGTAAATTCAGATGTTAATTCCACAAGTATAAGAAAGTAATGTTTCCCTGTCATAATATCAGTATGGCATTGTAATTACACACTTCCATTTACAGGACCTTATAGTTGAGTTGTTTTGAAAGTTTTCAGTGATGTATATGGCTGCTCTGTTGGTTCTATCATCTTGATGCAGACCTTGTATTATGTCATTAGTGCTAATGCTAAGACAGATCACTGTGTGCTATACCTTGATGCAACCATTACCAATATTCCATTAGAGCAGAGGAAGAGCAACAGTTCGACATGATAATTTGCAGAAAAAAATAACTAAACACCTGGTGGCTGATTATATTTACTTTCATTATCTCTATGCATGGTCTACATTTTTTATGATTTACAATATACTAGGATAAGGACTGGTCTACATATCTCCTTACTCCTATTGCGTCTCCTGTCTGCAGAGGAATCATCAAGCAACACCCATAACCCAAAAACAGAGTTTGCATTTGGAAGAGTACTCAGGTTCAATGAAGCCCAAAGGCCAAGTCTAGCCATGCACCCCCCCCCCCAAGTACTGATGGCTGTTCATGATGCTGATATGAAGAATAGTGCGACAGTGTTAACATGGGAATATGCAGGAGTCATTAATAAAACATGGAATGGATTATGGTATCAGAAATAATGAAACAGACTTTTAAGAAAAAACAGACATCACAATCCATTAATGTGTGCAGACCCTAAGAAATTGTGAGTTTACAGTTGAAAGAAACAACTGTTGGAAAGAACGTGTTTTACTTAAAATGTGTGTAAAAAAGGACAAATGAGAAATAACGTAAGCATCGACTGCAAGAATCTGTTGCAAAAAATGGCACTTTGATACCTCTGTAAAGGCAAGTGTATAGAAAAGAATTAGGATATTTGAACTAAAATATGGAAATTAACTATTCTAACAAACAGTTTTGGTGAACACCATTGAAAAGGAAAAAAAGCTAATAAAGTAAAATGTTAAACTATATCAGAGGTATTGCATCAAGAGCCCAAGTCAAGCTGTTTGAAACTAGGTACAGTTACAGAGTGTGATATTTTGCCTGAAGCTATTTCTAAGGCTTTATGCATAGAAGACTGTGAACTGGCAGCTATAGGCACATTGTTAACATATTCTGGAAATTGTGAAGACCCACTAGGTCAGAAGCTACTGACATATGTATAGAAAATAAAACATACAGCATAATTTCTCAAGTCAGCAGTTAAAAACAATTAATTTTCCAAAACTTTTGTATTTTGTTTTGTGAGCAGATGGGAAAGATAATACATTTACAGTGAGAAAGTATAAAGTGTATAAGTATAGGTACAGTCACAAAGGCATGTCTGATACTGCACAATGCCATCACAGTCAGATCATGCTTGACAAAACTGATTTATTTACATGCTTAGGACATTTTACAGAACTATATCACATAAAATATAGCCTGATAAAATGTCAGTGATCACCAGTATCTCTCAGAAGTAGATTATATTAGGGACCTAAAATGAAATCAAAACAAGGCAAAGCTTAGGTGTCATTAAGAAGTAATCAGAGCCAATAAAATTTTTCTACAGAATAGTTACATTTGTAAAGAAGGACAATATTTTCGGTGAGCTTCCAGATGTGACTACAGTGATTAAAAGAGAGCACTGTACATTTCTTACAGCTGAGGAAGTGGTCTGAACAATGCCAAATGATGTTATGTTTACTATTAGATGCAAAACAGGCATGCTGTTAGACAGCACAAGAAGTGTAAATATGTACATTGTGTGTATTTAATACACAGTAGTGTAAGGAAGGTACAGATTTTAGGCTTCCATTTGGTACTTTGTCAACTTCAGAGGTGTCTCATGGAACAACTGCACAAGATGTCGAATGCTGAGAAAGAGTGGAAATATAACTCGAACTCTATTACAGTTGGTCAGACATACACAAAAGCATGACAAGAGTTTGAGAAACCTAAATAGATTCAAATAGTATAGTTTCAAATTAAATTAGGACAAATGTAAAATAAGAGTGATATGTTTATAATACATGGGTCATGCTCTAATGCCAGTGGGATTAGAGCTTGATACAAAAAGAGTTAGAATGGTCATGCAAATGTTGAAGTCAGCAGACTAGCCAGCAAGTATTACAAGTACTTGTATGAATGATGCAATATCTTGCAAACATTGTACCTAATATCTTTCAGATAAATATCCCTCTAAGAAAGTTTTCTGAGACAATTACAGCTTGGTTTTGGCACTATGGACAGGAAAAGAGTTTTGAAATACTTAAAATACAAGTTAGAAATTTACCCTTGTTGAAATACCATGTTGTGTGGAAACATAATACCAATCAGACCTGTAAGGAGCTTCAATCGTACAACAGAATAGTGAAGTTACCAATGGAACTAGATCAAGAGATACATAATACAGATATACTCTAACTGTTAGCCAGTGTATTATGTGGGAAATTCCTTGAATGTGCCTCTGTTCAACAGACCACAAACCCTTGTAAAACATATTTGGAATGCCTTTATACAATGACCTCTAGTATTCAGAGGATGCAACATAATGTTGACAATTATGCTGTGGAAGGGAAATGTAGGCTAGGCAATGAATGCTCCATAGTATATTTATTGAGTAGAGTATTTTCTGACACCATTTGTCTCAAGTGGTATCCCACAAGGTTCTCTCTTGTGTCCACTCCTCTTTGGTATGTGTTCCTATGACATAAAAGCCAATATCAAGAAACTTTGACTTTTGCTGGACCAAACAAATGCCTTTGTGTATTAACCAAGGACTTACACTTAACACCAATAAATGCAGCATAGTGTCCTTTGGTAAATCTGACATAACTACTGCATACCATATAGATAACATTTCATTTAAGTTTGACCCAGTCATCAGGGACTTGGGTACATATTTTGATAAATTTTTCTTTGACCACTGTTTCTCTGTTGTGACTAGACAACCCTTCTACCTTGAACAGCATATCCTTCATGGTAAATCCAATAGGTCCAAAGTTTTACTTTATTTATCCTTTATTAGACCTGTAATTGACTTAAATGCATCCTTTGACATGCAACATATCAAGAACTTAAACCAGAGTTGAGAGACATCAATGTTTATTCATCAGAAAGATTTCAGGTCTCACTGTACCCTGATCTACTCAGTGTCTTAAATACTCCTGGGGGGGGGTTGATCTCTGTTTAGAATGCTATGAATAATACACCCCTTTTGTACTCATTCATCTAAACAGACTAAGTATTAAAGCAAACACCCTTTTAGAGAACTAAAACTACATTATCATATCAATAACACCAGATGGCATGTCAGACACCTAACCCTAACCCAAAGCATACCTCATTTCTGGAAAAAGCTGCCCTTACCTATCAAGCAGAGTGCTTACCAGAAACCTTTAAAACCAGTCTACATGAATGAATGGGAGAATCACAAATTATCACCATGAATATGTGGAGAAAGTCTGTTTAATGTGGCTAGGGCTATTAGTATCTCACCAATGCTTGTTGATGTGACTGAGCTTCTAGATGGTCTCATTTGGCTGAAATTCTAGTAAGAACTTATAAAACAATAAATCTAAAAGTTGCTAGAAGAAAACAAAATTAGTGATTCTTTAGGTAAGATCATCACTGCTGATGACAGAAGAACAAACTAAATAATTCCACAGATATACTGATAATAACTACAAGTACAATTAATGAAATATGTTACAATACAAGGATTGTCTAAACAAACATCATTCATCTATAAGGGAAGGAAATCAGTCTAATTTTTTTATGAAGAAAGAAAGAAAAAGCTGACAAAATAAACCACTCTGAGCTCATTTGCACAGAACTGCCATCTGCCTGGCATCCTTGCTACACTCTGAGAGGGTGCTGAATTAACCCTGCACCATCCTTGGCAGGAAACATATTTGTTTTACTGTTTTGCACTTCATTTAACTGTATTAGTGTTCAACTGCTTTATTTGCTGATTTATATACTTTAAAATTATCTGTAATATTGTACTGTTTGCTGATTGATGCACTTCTGAGAAGCCTTCCAGGCAGACTTAGTATTTCGCTACTTTGCATTTGTTGCTTGTAGTTAATCGTTGCATTCCTGCCTTTTGGCCCTGCTAAAGAGATTCTACATTAAGAGAGATTAGGTCTGCATAATAGTGGCAGTGGGAGGTAGCCTAAACTGTCCCTGAGATAGGGATCACTTTGGTCATCCTTTAGTGCAATGCAATGACTGACTGTATGGCCAGTGTGCTTATTTTGTCAGTTTTCTGTCCTATTATAAAGTCAGTAGGTTTCTACCACACTGAGCTCACTTTCGCAGAGGTCCAGTCTGCTTGGCATCCTTGCAACACTCTGACAGGGATCTGAATTAACCTTCCACCATACTTGCAAAAATAGATGTATTGTATTGCTTTAAACTTAATTTAACTGTATTTGAGTGCTGCTACCTTATTTTCACTTTATTTTCTGACGTTTGCACTTTAAAGTTGTTTTAAAGTGCCCTAATATTACACTGGTTTCTGAATGTTAAGTTCTGGACTTTTGAGAGGACTTCCAGGCAACATTACTGTGCAATTTGCTCCTTTTCATTCATTGTTGGTACTTAATTCTTGCATTCCTGCACTTTTGGCCCTCCTAAAGGGATTCCACATTAAAGGAAATTGGGTCTGCATTACAGTGGCGGTGGTAGGTATCCTGAACTGTCTGTGAGCTGGGAGTCAGCCTTTAGTGCAATTTGGTGATTAGCCAGAGGACCACTTTGTTTATTTTAGGCATTTTCTGTATTTTATAATGCTGGCATGTTTGCCTCATTCTGAACTCATTTTCATGGAGCTCCAATCTGCTTGGTATTCTTGCCACACTCTCAGAGGGTCCTGAATTAACCTTGTACCATCCCTAGCAGATAAGAAATGTATTTTACTTGTTTGCACTTCATTTAATTGTGGTACAGTACCACTGTTTTATTTTTCCTTTATTTGCTATTTTATTTTACTTTAAAACATTTTAAAGTGCCCTAATATTGTATTATTTGTTGACTGCTGAGACTTGCACTCTTAAAGCAGGGTTACTGAGCAATTCACTACTTTGTATTTTGTTGGTACTTAATTATTGCATTCCTGCACTATTGGCCTTGTTAATGGAATTATTCATTGAGAGGGAATAGGTCTGTTTTCCAGTGGCATTGTGAGACAGCCTGATCTGCCTCTCAGCTGAGAAGCAGTTTTCATTATCCATTAGTGAGCTTTCGTGATTGGCCAGAGGGACATTTTGTTTATTCTAGCAGTCTTTTGTGCGGATATAAAGTTGATGCGTTTGCACATTGCTATTCATCACACAACAACACCTCACACTGCCCTATATAGTTGCAAGTACTTTGAATTAGAATTTTCCCTATAACATACTACCTCAAATTTCCTCAGTTACTAGCTGTGCAAAGTTCAGCTGGTTTTCATGTTGAGGAGCACAGCCTTACAAGTACAAGTAATAACCTAGTAGCCTACAGTTAACTCCACTTGTATGATCCACTAGTGAGAAAGCACAAACTAAGGGTCTATGATCATGTGGTTGCTCATTTCTACTATCTTTCCATCAAGCTTGGTAGATTTGGGCCTCCTGAAGCAGTGTAGCTACTGTCTCATGTTTACTGACATCCACCTAATTCTAAGGCAAACTGATAGAGTATGTAAGAGATTTAGTTACACAATGTCACTGGAAGCAAGGTTCTCACCTACTAACACAAACAGTAAAAAGCACGTTGTCAGTGATGCGTGCACTGGTATGGACCAGACACATAGTCCCACATATGCTAAGACTCTTAAATATAATCTTCTAAAAATTCAAAGGCCTCTTAGACATCAACGCAAAACAAGTATACCAAGAAACCTTTACAGAGCTCTGGACAGGTTGTGTGAGGAGAGAGTGTCATGGTCAGCAGCCTGTCAGGGGCCAAAATCTGTCAGCTCATACATACACTCAAGTCATTGCACCACAAAGTACTAGCATAACTCTGTCACAATCCATGAGACCATAAATGACCATGGACATACCCCCTGGTATGTGAAAGAGACATGACAGAGATCTCAAACTATGCATCTCAGGATGATAAGCCTTGACTTCAGCAGCATTCTAACTTCTCCAAGGATGGTGCCACAGGATGAACAGAAAATCATTGACTTTAATAATTTGATATTTTTTTTGGTGTCATTCCAAGGGGCTTGTCTGTCTAAGAGGATATGGAAGACAGACCATGCTGCTTTGCCAGAGATGGTGTGCACCTGTTCCCCTAGGTTTTTGAATATTCTCTAAACCCTTGTCCATTTGCATAGTGCCTTTTTTAGGCATTGCCAATTTGATAAACATACCAACATAGATAAACTGGCTTAGAATAATCTAAAAATGTTAATGCTCAATGGCAGGAGTCTAAACAGGAAATTCCACCACCTACAAGCTCTACTCATCCTGGAGAATATAGACCTGCATGTAATTACTGAGGTGTGATTTAAAGCTACACATGGCACCCTGACAGTGCAAGGCTATAATGCCTTGCACACATTTATAACAGCTACTGCACAGGCAGAATCTAAAGGTGGAGGAGTCTCAATTTACACTAAATGCAAAGACATATCAGTATGACACATGTGAGCTTCTGTATGTCCAAGTTACCATAGGTGAAGTCACATATCATAATCTTATAAGTTGTAGGTCCCCTCCATGAGGCATATTAGAGGCACTCCTCATTCAATCCAACACAATATTCATGGGTGATGTTAACTACCTCAACATCAACTGGGGATCATACGTGACCTCAAACATGCAGGCCCAGTGATTCCTCTTTTTTATTAACAAAAATAGCCTTGAACAACTAGTCAGCATGCCCACCAGGGGTGCAAAAATCCTAGACCTGGTCTTCACAAACATGGAAGAATGATACACTCCTTTATTGTGAAATCCTTATTAGTCAGGTAGGACCATAAAGCAATCTCCTTTGAAATAATTATTATGCCTGGGATTCCAGCTAACCCTGAAACATTTAAAAACGATTCCAAGGCTAGCTATCTCATACTAAGTGATAGTCTATCAAACTTTTAAGGCTCCCTAAACAATGACAACAGTTGCCTATGCGGAATTGTTCAAAGAGATCCTGCAGAATCATGTAAATATCTGCATAAAGACCGCTGCACCTTTCCAAAATAAACAGGACAACCTCTAAAAACAAGCTACTCTGGGGGATCCCAATATTAATAAGTTGCATGACACAAGAAATAAAGAAAACCATGTCCAAAAACAGAAAGGGCATTGCCCAGCAGAGTAAAAACTCTCTTATCTATCCAAACAAGCAACTCAGGTGACTAATCAAGTCCAAGTAAGCCAAATTTGAGTTAAAATAGTCTCCCATGCTAAGGAGAACCATAAGGCTTTTGTTAGTTATCAGCCTGAAAGATAACACCCAATAATGTGCTGAACAAATGGTGAATGGAACCATCTATATGGAACTGAAGGATTTAGAAAATCTGTTGGCCAATAAATCTAGCTCCAGTTTTACTCTCACCATCATCCTCAGTCACCTGCTAGGAAATACCTCCCACAATTTCTCCGCCAGATATCACTAAAGACTAGATAATCTTTGTACTCTCTAAGGACAAGAACACTGCTTTGATAGGTCATGATAATATCTCAGGGTGTCTCCAGAACAGCAAGAAACATGACCTGTGAGGTTTACTAGAATCTCTATTTAATAACAGCATCTAGACAGGATTTATGTCAATTGAATTGAGGACTGCAATGGTTATCCCTCTACACAAATGGGTGGTGGGGGGGTCTACTGACCTGGTGATCTACAGACCTATAAGTCTGACTAGTCTCATATGCAAGGCCATGGAGAGAACTATCATGGATCTGATAAACAATGTGACTAGACCCTACCCAGTTCAGTTTTGATAAAGGTAAGTAATGCCCACTTAACCTGGTGGACTTCTATAGATGAGGGTAAAACAGTGAAAACTGCCGACCTTGACCTGGCCAAGTTGTTTGACACAATACATCACTTGGGAACTGTTGATAAACCTATAAAATTAGTCATAAATCCATATGTCACCATGGATAATGAGCTGGCTCATTGGCAGGGCACTAGAAGTTAGGATAGGGTAATACACCTCCACAAAGAGGCCATTCACTAGCACAGTCCCTTAGGGATCAGTGCTGGGGCATCTCCTTTTTGGCATCTACTTCTCTGAAGTTTAGGCAACTTTCAAGGGCATCTAGCTGTCCAAGTTTGCAGATGACTTCAGACTAGGCATTGTCACTGAGCTCCTCTAAGATACAGATAACTTTCAAGAAGGCCTGACACAGACAGAACAGACAACTGGTATCAGATCCACAGATTAAATGTCAATGTGAAAAATGCACACTAGTACCCTTTGTAGAAATAGGCACCTCCTGGAAATTACCATATTGATAAAATACCCATAAAAGTACATCCAGTGGTCAGTGATCTGGGAATGTGTGTTGACAGTAACCTAACCTTTGACCACCATGTGTCTACTGTGGGGAAAAAATCATTCTATGTTTCACAACTTATAAGTAAGAGCATGGAATCCAGGTCAAAAGAGGTCATTATTCCACTGTACTCAGCCCTCATCAGACCAATCATGGAGTACAGAACACCCTTCTGCATTAACCTCACCAGGGGCTTGCAACAGCTTGAGACCATAGAAGTTTCTCACAAAAAGAATGCAGGGAATAAGCAACAAATCCTATGGGGACAGTCTCAAAGCCCTGTCCCTGTATATGTTCCCCTACTGGCTGCTGCATTTACTTATGGCTCCTCAAAGGGTAGTCAAGATGAAATTCTTTGAGTGTCAGAAGCTGAAGGAAAAAGGTGCCAAGGAACATAACACCAATCTCGGTTTTCTATTAGAAATCATTGTTATAGTATGATTTCTAAGGATGTGTTGGCAGTTTCCCTTATTTTGTGAGCTTTCTATCTTCTTTGAGTTAATGCCACCATGAAATTGGTATATATAAGTTTGTGGAGTGTGAGAGTTGCCACTGCATTTGGTGTTGCAGGGGAGCTTGTCACCCTGCAAAAAACTCTTAAAAGTTAAATTCTGTTAGCTGTGATATAACAAGTTTCAAGTGAGTAACACTTGATCAAATGTCTTGAATTTCCTCATATCTGTATACTGCATGATACCTAGTACTTTTTAAAACAGGACTGTATGCTTCTTCAGGGCTGTCAAGTGAACCATATTAGATGCTGTCAAAATTAAATTGATTTTTGAGTTTTTACATAGAGGTTGCATGTGCATAGCCATGCATAGTATATAACAATATTAAATTCAAGTGTGAATGATAAAGGAATCCTGAAGGACACTGTTTACTTAATTTCAATGATGCAAGTAAAAAACAATAATAAAATAAGACATTATTAACATTATGTAAGTGTTAAAGGTGTTACTGTATCTGTCTGGTCAATAATATTACATGGAATATTGAGTATAATGCAGTTAAATTATATAGGCAATAAAATTATGGTCATTAAAAAAATCATCATTTTAATAATTACAGCTGTTAAAATAAGCATAGCATTTCAAAGGCAATTCAGTGACATTTTCTGTGTTGCTGAAGTTCATATAGTTATAGCTGCAGTTTAATATTGAAGGCTGCCAAAATAACACATAAATTAATAAAGATATCTGCCAAAAGTATTCAGTATATGCTTCCAGTCAACATTATTTTTTTATCAACAGTTTTATAAATGTGAATATTTTTTAAAGTTATGCCAGGGACATTTTGAGTGTTCAAAGAACACACATTTGAATGATGTGAATATTTTGTACATTTCTTCACCTTTGTCAAAGTTTTTCTGCCTGTCCATTTATCCTTCTACTTATTTATGCTTTTTTATTTGTAAACAGAAATGCAGATACCAGTATTGTGTTTTGTCATGCAAGAAAAAACATCTGATGTATTTCCATCTTAGGCAGGTGAAGAAGTGAATATCCACTGTAGACAGAGATTCAAAATAAAAGTTTATGATTTTAATTTAGGCTGTGCTGAGTTAAGAAAGATCTATTTACAACATTTATATCTTCCAGAGACAAAGCAGATGCTTCCTAGTATGTGCCATTTTACAAATCACGTTAGTTATGATCATTTTCATGTGAATTTTCATATGACTTTAAGATTAATGGCATTTTAAGATCGTGGTCTGCTGGCAAATTGATATAGAAAGATGGAAAATGCTCTTATCAGAATTGTGGAAGATCATTGAGGAGATTCAATAAAGCCTACATGGTCATTTTTGACCATGTGAGCTTCAGTGCGCAATGTGCACATGGCTGCATAGGATCATAGGATTATAGGAGATTATTAGGCTATCAACCCAGAGGTCATTCTAAACCTAGCCATTTCAACCAAATGTAATACCATAGAGGTACTAGTCAATACCCAAGACTGTATTTATGCATGACTGCTCATGTTCAGGAGAGTTGTGGGAGCTAGCATTTAGCTAAGAATTTATGGTGCCCCCTCCACTCATCCAGGTTCCTCTTAAACAGTGTCATAGAGGTGCTCTGTTTCACATGAATTGATAGCCTGTTCCAAAGAAGTGGCAGTCACTGGGAGATAAAGCTGTCACTTCAGTATATCCTATTTAAGTTGCAGGCCATATTTAAGTCCCTGGAATGCGTAGCGCTAGACACATTTGATTTATGGATATGCAGTAAGTTCATTAGGTTTAGGTCTTGTGTTGCTCTGTAGGCCAGGCATAAGTTTCCATGAAGAAGTCTATATGATACAGAGTATAGTGACAGGGATTTTAGTCAGCCCATGTAAGGCACATGCTGGAGGCCCTTGATCTTCTTTATTAGAAACATCTGAGGTCTCTCTAATTGCTGTAGATGCTTAGTACGGTACATATTGAATGGGGAGTTATACTCTAGTGTGGGCTGAATAAGTGCAGTGTATAGGGGCTTATAACTTCATTTGCTCTTGAAGCAATACCTTTACTAATCAAGTGAGCTGTGTGGAAAGCTTTACTTACAATGGTAGACACATGCCGGTCGAAGATATGGTTGCGGTTAACCTGTGATCCCAGGTACTGTACCACTTCATGGGTACTCAGGACATTATTATTGATTTGATACTGTGGACGGACATTGTTTTTGCTGAAGGTAATGATGATGCATTTCTTTGCATTCAGTTTGAGACCATGACTAATACACAAGTTGTTGGTCTGAGTGACACCATCCTGGAGTATACTGACATCATTTGTGGATTCAATGATTCCACCTAGAATTTTTGATTCAGTAAACTCTATATAGTGGCACGCACTCACGTGCAAACACAGAATCTTCAGTGGCATGCAAATGACAGTATACGTAGATGAATGTTATGCTAATAAAGCAAATCAACATGGTGGAGCAATTCAACAAGCTGTAAAGCAACCGTGTAGGCTCTGTGCTCATGTTGGTCATGTAGTCTAATGTTTTCCAACTACAACCATGGAAAGGGTCTACATGGAAACAAGAACAAGTAAAAGGCCATAGATCTGTACAGAACATACTGCAACATGTAAACCCACATACATTATGACATTATCAGACATGTAAGTTGCTAGAAAATTAGATTAACAATAGCAACAATTCCTTTTTAAGTGCCATGATATAAATGCAGCTTTGCACCCCCTCCCACAAATGAAGACTGTACTTGTAACTAATGTAGACAGTTAATTAAGTGTAAGCCCCATAAAACATAGTATTCAAAGCTTGCATTCCTCTGTGCAGATATATACCTCCCTTGAGTGTGCAACATTGGGCTGCCCTTCAGTTTCTCTACGTACACGGTTAACAACTGTGTAAATTCAGGGCTGTCAGCATGGTGAAGATGCAAATCAGGTCAAAACTCATTAGAATTGGAGAGAAGTGACTGTTAAACTTTATGAGATGAATAAAATTGTGTGAATCTATTGTGAAATTCGAGACACCCTTTTAAATAGTTTAGTTTGTTGCTATTTTTAGTTTGAGGTTTTGTTGTTGTTGACCTGTATTAATTGTATGTACCTGTTATAAAAGTTATGAAAATTATATTCATTTATTTTTAATTATTCAATAAAAATATTTAAAAAAATCAGTAGAATTGGTGAATCCCAAAAACGTGTAAGCATGTAGGGATGTTCACTTCTTTTAGGCACTTCCACGGTGTTTGTGTTGAATGCATGGCAACAGTGAATGATGCAATCAGGGGGATGTGTCAGGTTACACTTTCAGAGGTGTATATGTAGGTCTGTGAAGTGGAAAAGTGCATGTAAGTAGTGTACAAGTTCTTACCCATCCTCTTTATTTTTTGTTAAAATGTATAGTCTCTGTCCACTTTAAGTTAAAATTTCTTTTTTATTTTTTTGTCCTTGTTTCCATGATGTGGGACTTAGTGCAACCATGGGAAATGGAAGACTGAATGACAGCTTTCTCAATGCATGTCATAACTATTCCTGTGGCAGCATGTGTATGTGTAGGGCTAGAGTATATGAGGTCTTGGGTTCTAGTCTAGGGTTTGCAAACTTTCATCCAATTTTTGAGCTGCATGTTTGTGCAATATCACATGCACTGTGGTTATCTTATTTCTGCATTGGTGCATGCAGTGATGCATAGGTGTGTATTGCACACTAATCAGCACCAATGAAGTTGATATATTCAGTAATTCAGCAGATGTTTTTCATAATTGCTAATTACAGTACAAGTAGGTGATTTTTAGTATTGTGGAGATATTCAACAAGCTATACGGATGCATGTAGCCTACATTCTTGTTTTTCCTTCATACTTCTATACCATTGAAGTAGAGACAAGAAAATTCTAAGCCAGAAATAAAATTGTGTCAGTTGCTGCATTTGCAAGGTAAGTCCTGAATCTGGAATGTATTTTAATAATATTATTGCATATCCTGGTAGATCTTAACTTGGTGAAGTAATGAAGTAAATAGTGGTGGATTTGTACAGAAAGTATATTAACATGTGACAAAAGACACTAATTTTACTTATATGTGTCTATTACCAAGTTTTTGTTTCTTATTCTTCTCATTTTTAATTGTGATTTGTGCATGGTGTTCCACATACAGCAAACAGTGAAAGCGGGTAATAGCTGTATTATCTGGTTTGTGCGAAGCATGGCAGACCACCTAGGAAGCTGATGGCCAGAAATAGTAACTAGATACATTCAATTAATGGCCATTGTGAAAACCCAGCCTGGAGTACAGATGGTACTGGGTTCTGCTACAGAGTGTGCAGCCTTTATTTTACAGCTGTGATTTTGCAGTTTACAGCAATGAAGTGCAACATGAACAACTGTTCCTCAAAATTCTTGTGGCAACAGGTGTAAGTTGGAGGCTACTATACACATGGTCCTGGGTTCAAATACACTATATTCCATATAGTGTTATTTTTACTGATAGAGTAATCAATATGTTATTACATTTTTTATTTAATGTATGACTGAGGGAATACTGTGAAGGATAGTCCTGTAAATGTATTCCTGCTATCTTGACCAGCATGGCTATAACTTTTGCGAAAAATGCATACAAAAGTGCCTATATATGAAATTGCTTGCCGCTGTTACATTCTGCTTGGCAGGAATTAACAATATGTCTCACATTTGCCCACTTCTTAGCTACACTCAAACAGGTGTAACTTGCATGTGTGTACACTTTGTTAACTATTGCACAAATCTGCTACTATATGGAACTGCATATATGATGCCTTCTTATTGGTGTTCATTGTCCATTTCCTTTGTATGACATAAAACTACATGTGAAAATACTGCAAATTCAGGGAGCATTCTAAGTAGACATTATATATTCACAATACATACATGTGTTCTTCCCCTCTAAGCAGTACAACACTGAGGGCTCAATATTTTTTACACACATATATTAAAAACACTACAAAGTGTAATATATAATGTTTTATACTCCTTCATGAACAGGGCCAGTTGATGGTGTTGACAACCTTGCTCTACTAAACTCAAACATCTACCTATGCTCAATAAGGGTACTTGTGATTTTACAAAGCTAGGCTTCTACATACCCTAGTGCTGTTAGGCTACTAGTATCATATGAACCTATGAAGCTATGTGCCTATGCAGGTCTCCCAACCTCTTGTCCCCCAACATGGCCTGCTGATATCATCTAATATAAGTTGATCTGCGGCCATGCAAAAGTCAGACTTGTGCTGTGGCACTTGCATAAAGTACTGAGTTCTGTAGTTTGTGTACTTAGGTAGGGGTTCTGTTCTCAGTGCAGTCAAGTGTGTGTGTGTGTGTGTGTGTGTGTGTGTGTGTGTGTGTGTGTGTGTGTGTGTGTGTGTGTGTGTGTGTGTGTGTGTGTGTGAGTCTAGCCAAAAGAGCAAGTGTGTATCCTACAGTTACCACCCCAATCCCATAAGCTGAAAATATTTTGATACGTGTACCTGCCTACACATTCAGGCAGGCCACCCACCTTATTCCCTCCAACATGCACTGCTGATGTCATCCACTTTAAGTTGACCTGCAGCAATGTAAAAGTTAGACTTGTGCTGTGGCACTTGTGCAGACTTCTGTGTTCAATAGTCTCTGCACTTAGGTATGGGTTCTGTTCTCACTGCAATCAACTTTATGTGTGTGTATGCCTCTACTCAGCAAAGTATATGTGCTATCCTACATTTACTTCTCTAATGGCATAGCTTGCCAGCATGTGATACTTCCACCTGCCTACACATCCATTTCAGGCAGACCTCCTGCTTTCTTCTCTCCAACATGCACTGTTGATGTCATCCACTATAAGTTGACCTGTAGCAATATAAAAGTCAAACTTGTACTGTGTTGCTTGTGTAAAATACTATGTTTTATAATCTGTGTACTTAGATGGGTAGGGGTTCTATTCTCACCACAGTCAACTGGGGTGTGTGTATCTCTACTCAGCAGAGTAGACATTCTGTCCTACAGTGTAATAGCATGGCTTGCTAGTCTTTTGATACTTGCACAAGCCTGCATATCCATTTCATGCACCCCTCCCAACCACTTGTCTCCCACATGGCCTGCTGATGTTATTTACTATAAGTTGACCTGCAGACATCTAGACATCATGGTGCTTGTGTAAAGTACTGTGTTCTACAGTCTTTGTATTTAGATAGATATGGGTTCTATTCTCAATGCAGTCAAATAGGTGTGTGTGAACTGTTATTTGACATTACAGAGTACTTTTTACACCAACATTTGGGACACTGTTATCACCATATGCTCAGCAGACAATGCTGATGTCAACAGCTATATCAGATTATTCCATATGCAGTCATCCACCAGGGCAGGATCAGACACTGTCCTGCAGCCCAGGCAGACATCACCTTAGGTTCATAGGAGGTTACTAGGCTATTGATCCTAGAACCTTTATAAGCCTAGCCATGTTATACCATTGTTCCCTTATTGAACAAGTTCTATGCAGCACGTCTATGATCAGCACCAACTGCCCTTATCCAAGATCGAGATAGGTGACACCCCTGCGGTACATTTATTGTCTCTTATCCAGTTGTCTAAATTATGCTTAAATATGGTCATTGAGGGGCTTTGTTTTACATGAATTGGGAGTTTGTTCATGTTGCAGGCAAGGTTAAGCTCCCTAGAGTGAGTGAATCTTGTCCCATGTGACTTGTGGGTGTGCAGCATTTCCATTATGGCAGGGTCCAAGACTGCTCTGTAGGCCAGGCACAAGTCACCTCTCAGCAGTCTATAGGATATAGAGTACAGCTTCAGGACCTTCAGTCTTTCCATGTAGGTCATGTGTTGCAGTTCTTGAATTCTCTTGGTGAGAAAACTCTGATGTCTCTCCAGCTGATGCAGGTATCTAGTGGGGTACATACAGAAGGGGGCATTGTACTCTGTTAGTGGTCTGATGAGGGATGGGTACAGGGGAGTTATAAAATCCTTAGCTCTGGATGTGTGCCCTTACTTGTGAGATGTGCAACATAGAAGGTCATCCTTACCATTGTGTACACATGGTGATTGAAGTTAAGGTTGCTATCAACCTGTGTTCCCAAATCTCTTGACACATAGTTTGAGCTCAGGGGGTACTGTTAATATTGTAATTTGCTGGGACTTCCCCTTTGCTGAGAGGGATGATAATGGATTATTTTGCATTTAGTTTAAGTCTGTGGCTTTGGCACCAATCCTTTGTCTGTGCAAACCCTTTTTGTAATATGCCAATATAACTAGGGGACTCAATGATTGCACCCAGTTTGCAGTCATCGGCGAACATGGTAAGCCACAGGCCTTCTATTTTCTCCAGGACTTCTGAGAAATAGATTCTAAACATTAGGGGCCCAGTACAGATCTTTGTGGTACACCAGTGGTAACTGGTCTATTGGTAGAGGCGGAATCCCCAACTTTGTCTGCATGTGTTATATTTGTGAGATAGTTGGCTACCCATCTAGTGATGTATGGGTTAATTCCCAGTTGTTTAAGTTTTTCAATGATGCCTGAATGCTGGATTGTGCCAAAAGCCTTGGCAAAGTCAACATAGGCTATATGCATTGTTTTGCCTTCATCCAGGGCTGGGCTTTGGTGGCAATTTTGAAGCAGTCCACCAAGCTTAATAAGCATGATCTACCCTTAATGAAGGCAAATTGGGTCATATCAAGAGTTTGAATGTCGCCTATGTCTTTGTTGATAAGGTCCATGATGCTTCTCTCCATGGCCTTGCAGATGAGGCTGGTTAGGCTTATGGGTCTATAGTTCCCAGGGTCGGTTGATGGATCCCTTTTGTCCAAGAGAATTGCTGTTGCTGTTTTCCACTCTGCTGGGACAAAGCTAGTACTTAGACTGTGGTTGAAGAGAGTGTCAAGTAGTTCCACTAGGTCCTGTTTTAGACCATTTAGTAGGCAGCATGGGTTGTTATCTGGTCCCAAAGAGGTTGTGTTTTTGGCAATGGAGAGTGTGGTTATGACCTGCTCTTTGGAGATACTAGGTAGAGGGATGGTGACAGGTATGCTTTGGGGTATGTCTGGTGCAGATAGGGTGGGGTAAAGTTTGGCCTAAATCTGTCTGCTAGCAGGTTGATTATGTCCTCAGGGTCAGTATAAGTGGTACCATACTAGTTGAGCACAAAGCAGGGCCTTCCCTTTTAGATTTCTGATGTAGCTGCACAATACCTCCTGATTATCTTTAGCTAGGGATGCTAGTTTAGCTTTATAATAGGACTTTACAAAATATCTAATTTGCTTTTTCAAGCTCTGGAAGGTGTCCTCTGCTGAGTCAGTTACCTCATGTTCTTAGATGTTAGTTTCTTCCACTTGCTGTATAACTTATTTACGCTTGATGCCCACCAGGGTGGCTTGTTTTATTGTGAGGACCTTGTTTTGATCCATTCAGGTACAGCCAAGTCTATACATTTGTACAAGTGTTTTGTGTACACTTCTGTATAGCAGTCATTGATGACAGTGGTTGCAGGGGATTTGCAACTATATATGGCATCACTTAGGATGGTATACTTTGCTTTGGAGAAATTTGTCATCCTTTTTGCTTTTGGGCGTGGTCAGGTATGATTGTTAATTTGAACGAGACTGAATTCTGATCACACCTTATGAGGGAGGGCAACACACAGGGGGTAGAGCAGAAACCCCCTATGCTGGTGAGTACTAAGTCTAGGATATTCAAGCCCCTTGTGGGGGGCAAACTATCGGTTCCAGAGCCATTTGTAATAACAAAGTCCAAGAGACTTAAGATGAGCATCTTTGTGCTCATATATGACTCCAAGTCAGTGGAAGGATAGTTGAAATCACACATGACCAAGGTGTCTGGCTGCATTCGAGTGACTCAAGTAGGTCCAAGTAGGTAGAGTGTTCTCATGAGTTCAGGTGGGGGAACCTATAGTTAACAATAATATGAAAGGGGGGGTTTACCTACAGTTAGTTGGACTTGGAGTAGCTCTAGAGAGTTTGACTTTTGACCAACTTAAAGTATATTTGTCTGTAATAAAGATGTATACTCTTCTGCCTCTGGTTCTTTAATGTTTTTTTTGAGGTCTGAACATGTGGAAGATATTGTAGTCTTGAATAGCCTGGAGGCTTTCTGTAGCCTTGAACCATGTCTCTGTGAGTGCACAGACATGGGCATCTTCCAAGGTAAGGAGTGTTTTCAGTGAGTGCAGTTTCTGATGCTGACTCCTTGCATTAAGCAGCGCAATCTTGAGTTTGTCTCTAGTGGATTTTTTTTATGTCAGAAATTTAGTTGTTCTAACAATACCAAAAAAAAGGCACTATGGGGTAGGCAAGTACCTTTGGCAGTAATCGAAAGCAGAGAGGTGACAGGTGAAGACCATCTCTGGCAAAGCAGTGTGGTCTGTCGTCCATATCTTCCCAGGTCGACAGATACTGGATTCCCCCTGGACTGACACCAGAAGATAAGCTAATTGTTGAAGTAATCATGTTTTTACTTATATTGAGGCATCATCCTGGGTGATGGTGGAATTCTACTTAGGGCTGGGGACATACCTGCCTGGGACACACAATCTGAGAGCTCAGTCATGTCTCTTCATATAGTTCAGTGAGGTACGTCTCAAGTAATTTACTCCAACATGGACTATGACAGAGTCTTAATGGTACTTGTTTATGAGAGAGTTGAGTGTGTATATGATCTGACGGTTTCTGGCACCCCTCAGGCAGCTGACCATAACCTTCTCTTTGTCCAGCCTGGTGGTGGGGACATCTGTGTGCCTCACTATGAAGTCACCTATGACCAAGACATTTGGTTTTGAGGTGTTTTGCCTTAGGGGATTATTGGCTGAGACACTGCTGTGTGTATTATTATGTGTAGTAGGTTCTGTTGGGTCAACAGTCTGTGCAGTAGGTTTGCACTTGGAGGTCTGTGATCTTTAGATAGGTTTCTATAACATACCTTTAGGTATGTGGGTTTATGTGTTGTGAGCTTGTTATGAGCAAGAGGTGAAGTATGTGTGCTGACAACCTGTTTGATATCTGGTTTGTTGTTATATGACAGAATTGATTCCAAATTCATAGTACAGGTACAGCTCTCACATGTTGTATTTGTTTGTTTTACAAGTACCTGGTTGTCCATATACATAAGGCAATTGCTGCATTGCCTCAGGATGCCCATGTCAATCAGACTGACTGGAAAAATGGTCCATCCAGCTGCTGCATGTGTCTGGTGAGGTTCATGCAAAAGAGACCATTATTCTGTATGACCGTTCTAATGAGTTTGACTACAGTGCTGTCATACAATCCTGAGATCTCACTGGGATGGCATGTCATATGATGTGCACCATACGCATGTACTGGAAAACAATAAAGAGAAAAGTTAGAAAGTAATGAGACACATTGCAGCTCCTGACTTCACAACCCCTACAAGAGAATACACTTTAAAATACTGACATCATGATGCTATCCACTATAGAATTTAGCAAGGAAAATATAAGCGCAGGTACAGTTATCAGTTCAACAACACAAATGTAAATATACTAGGCACTAATATAGTTATGCACCCTGTGCATCAGACACAAAGATTTTTCAAGCCTGAATCCAAAACAGAGAAAACAAGGATATGGCACAGTTATTGTCCCTTGCACAGGGTGGTGAGTGTGTCAGGGGGGG
Organism: Protopterus annectens; assembly: GCF_019279795.1. Lineage (NCBI taxonomy): Eukaryota > Metazoa > Chordata > Ceratodontiformes > Protopteridae > Protopterus > Protopterus annectens. The sequence continues at coordinate 568,915,673 of NC_056743.1, forward strand.
AGGGGGTCCTAGGCTGACATAAAAGATCTGTGAGTATGTGTGAGTAAGAAAGGGAAGCAGGCAGGCTGAACCATGTAGCTGTTTTGTGTGTGTCTGTAGGGGTCCTCCATGTGACCATGTAGCTGTTGTATGCATGTCTGTAGGGGTCCACCATGTGAAAGTGGTGTGTGAGAGTCTGCATAAGCACAGCCAAGCTCAGTGCTAACTCTACTTCTTGGTATGTCAGACAGGTGTGAGCCATGCATGGTAGAGGTGGCAGTTCATCGTTGTCATCCTCGACCATGAGAACTGTCTCTGCCAGGAGTTGAACTGACACTTCTATGCCCAAGGTCAGATGCAGTGCTGCTACCTAAACATGACTGATGTTTGCTGGATGTGCTCACTTCATGGAATGTCCAGGACTACAACCCCATGGCTTACCACATCTGGATGTGGACAGCATACTCACTGATGGACCAGTGGAAGTACTGCTACTACAGGAGTGTGATCGGGTACTGCCACATTGCCTATCAGCAGATGATGTGACTGACCTATGCCCACAAGGATAACATTCCCCCTTCCAGCAGAGATTACATCACAGACACTGCTTGTTCCATAACAGACACCCCTCTGTCCATCACAGACCCCACTCATTCCAAAGTGTCATTCATCCAATCAATCAGTGACACAGTGGAGGCAGTCACCCATGTCAGCCTGTGCCACATCCACAACCATAAGCATTTGTCTGGAGCACCTTTCTGAATGTGCCTGTACCTCTATGATGGCCCTAAACATATGATGAGTGACATGGGAAGAAACATTTGCATCAGATGGAGGAGGGACCAGGCCCCCTCTGAGCATCCCTGTCATCTCTCCTGCTCAACAGGGTCTGAAGCCACAGTAGCCACACTTCTCTGATCAATGTCCTCTCCTTCCACCCTACACCTGTCCAATAATTGTAGACTCAGTGGCCTGGGTAGGCATAGCCCTACTGGCTGTGTCCAGGGAAAATGATAGGGGTGGCTGGATGTCAACCTCTGTGTCATATTCAACCTCTGCACCCCTGAATGTGCCTCCATTTTGCCACAATCATCAGTGTCTGATGAGACACTGACACCAGGTGGCACATGGCCCACACTTCCATTGTCATGACCACTTGTGATAAAAATGGAGAAATACAGGTGTATATTAATACCTGCACTACTATAGTACAATATATGCTAAACAACCAACAGTGCTGCCACTATTACAGACAATACAGCAATACACACAACAGGCCTAAATGATACATTATGATATTTCTTTAAATTGATCTGCAGTACTGAAATAAATTTATGTGGCTTACCATCTGCAGAAGGCATATGTCACTGGATTCCTGACAGTCCTGAAATAAGTTAAGCAAGAGGTAAGGACAGCATCATCACATTTAACAGTAAGACTGGGTACTACATGTACTCCTCTATATCTGCATTAATTGTACATTCAACAAAAAACATGGTTGACACCTCCAAACTGAGCCTATCACTGTACCAATCTTCAATCCATACCCAAAAAATAGATGTGACACTGAAGTAACTTTTATTTCAATTGTTTTACTATAGAAACAGTTTTCAACTGGTAATATAACAAAGCCTACATGGACGCTCCTCCTGTGACTCTGAAGGAGTGGTACCCACATCGATGACATGTTGTGGTCCACTTTGCTGTGTGTTGTCCAGTTGGAGGATATTTGCCAGGAAATCTTTATTGGGGTGAGAGGTGGTTCTGTAGTAAGCCCACCCCTGGTTACCCTCTGATCTCAGGCAACAACAGCTGCATGCCTACATGCAGAGCTAATCAAGTCAATGGCCCTATGGTGCACCTGGTAATATGTCTGTCTGTGGCCATCCATAGAACTGATGTTGGCAACAATCTGTTGCCATACTTGTAGTCTTTCTTGTATATTGGGATGATCCCTTTCCAACAGAAATGGCCCATGTTGACAGACTGCATCAACAATGATATTATTCTCCACTTCAATGAAGGGGGGGGTTCTCCACCTCAATGACATTTTGGGTCCTAAAAGATAACAGAATGATAATACACATAAGTATTGCATAACTACAAAGGTACTGTTAGCAGATAAAACAGTAAAGGTAGTCAGTCAGTAGCACAGTGACCAACTGTTCCAGTTTTTCCAGGACAATCCCAGTTTGGAAGTCTCTGTCCCAGAATCCAGAAAATTGTCTTTGGGACACAGAAATGTCCCAGTTTATACCCCTCAGTCTAAATGGTGACCTGGCTTCCCAGGGTGGCCAGTCCCCCTGCTTTCCCATCCAAAGCAGCTCTGGGGATTTTGAGATTTTTCAAGGATTCTGTCGGCTATGGGGTGAAGTTGGATGCCATCACTCCAGCAAGAGCTCTCCAGGTCTCTCTGCCATCTGTCCTGGCACTTCCTCAAAGACTTCAATCATGGGGACCTCTGCCTGACCCCGCTCAACCAGGCAGGAGCTCTCCAGGCCCGACCACTGTCCCATAAGGACTTCCGTCATGGGGGGGCTGTGCCTCACCCCACTCACCCAGGCAGGACCTCGCCAGACCCTGGTGCTCCCTGCCCTAGTGCTCCCTTAAGGACTTCCATTGTGGGGAGCTTTGCCTTATCCTCCCCTCACCCAGGCAGGAGCTCACCCAGCCCTGCCACTATCTGCCTGTCTCCCCCTTCCAGAATTTCACGCAAGAGGGCCATTGTCTGTAACCCTTCACCCAGAAGGGAGCTGTCCTTTCCCAGTCACTTTCCATCCATTTCTCCCTTCCAGACTTCCATTGGGACAGTCCCTGTCTGGGCTGCCACTTCTACCCAGGAGAGAAAGCTCTTTTCCAGGGTTACATATCTCCTGACTGCTGCAAAATCATGCAGTGTTGTGTGTGGTCTTGAAGCCTCTCAGGGGATTTTCCCATCCTCATGAAACTCTGCTGGGCCACGAAGCCTCAGACAGTCCTTCATCCAGACTTCTGTGACACTGGTTCTCCCCTTTGCCTTGCACCTAGGGCTTTCAAACTCACAGGGGATATGGCCCTGGGTCCTCTCATCTCTGCGCTTTCTGCAGCACAACTCAGTCTCTCTTTCCTACAGTGACAGACAGCAATGAATGTGCATTGCTTCGCACCTCCTGGCATGTGGCCTCTAGCCTCCTTGGTGGTGCTGTTCACAGAGTGGCATCCTCACAGTGCTGGGTGAAGGACAGGAGGCCAACCTGCTGGCCCCAGTGTGAGATGATATGGTGGCCCTATCTCCACTTCCTTGGGGGCTGGAAGAATGGGATTGCAGACCTGGCTTCTTGGGGCGGCCCTCAAGTGTTCCTGTTTAGGTCCTGTAATAAAATGGTCACCTTGGTCAGTAGTACCCATTGGAAAAACATAAAACAGTCTACAGATGTGAAATAATGACAGGTAGGATGTAAATCAAGGAGAGTAGCAGGGGTAGTATGTCCTTGTATGTGCCATAGCAGTAACTCAACTGTGCTCCCCCCAAAAGAACAGTCCATTCTAGTTTGTGATATAGCAGTAACTTTTCTTTGCTCCCCTTCACCCAAAAAAGAACAGGTTCATGAACCATTTTGCTAATAAAACATCTTTAAAATGCTAGACATTCCTGCAATGGACCTGCCCCTGAAACATTTGTACATATGTATCACACAGCTTTCTATTTTCATATATTGTCAATCATTTGTAACCCTGAAATGGCTTGACAAATATGGTCATGCCATCAGTACACGTATAACTAATGTATACAGATAACAGTGGAAAAGCCTTTGCTTCACATTATTCATTAATATATTCCAGCACATGTATTATGCAGGTAACAAAATGGAAGCATAACTTCTGGAGTTCAATACTCCTCTGTAAAGATATCTTTAGAAATATTTTGCTTTTGTTAAGTCCAGCAAACATGCAGCAAGTGTCCTTGCCATCAGGTTGGCTAGCTACACATCTGCCTTTCTATAATGGAGTAGATTATTAATGGATTGCATCTGTCTTGGCCTGTGTTTCAGAAATGCTAATTACGGCATAAGCAGCTGAACTGCATGCTAATTAACCGATCTGGTGGAGCTATTCAACAAATTATAAAGTAACAATGTAGAGTCCATGCTGTTTCTTCCTGTGGATTTCAAAAGTAGTAGAGTACAGACACAGAAAGTCTACACAGACAGAATGTAGGAGCTGCTACTGCTTATCTCCATTTCTACATGCTACGGGCTGCAGGCAATGCTGCTGCTGATGCCAGTAAGCCTAGGCTGAGTCAGAGAAGAGTTTTCAGGCCACATTTAACTTATCACAACATACACAACATGGACATTGTAGAGTGCTACGGGCTGGACAGAGACACAATACAGGAACTCTGCGACCTCTGCCAGCCTAAACTCAGAGCCAGAGCCTATACCTCCCCATGTATTAACTGTGTACTGCTTGCATCAGTGTCTGCCCTGAACTAACACTGTGGCAAATGATGCATTTACAAGGTACGTCCTGAACATGTGCTGTATTGTATAATAATATTATGGTATGTCCTTGTCTTTCATCACTTGGTAGATTAAACAAGTAAAAGGTGGGAGATTGTACACAAATTAACATTAACATGTGACAACAGAGAGTTATTTAACTTATATGTGTACATCAACAAGTTGTAGGTCTCCGACCTCAAAGATTCAGACAATGATTCCTCCACAAAATACTGATGATCACTGCATGCCCTCAGTTTGACACCATACGTTTGTAATGGAAAATCATAACCGAGGGAAGTTAAGAAGTAATGAAACACATTGCAGTTTCTAACTTCACAACCCTCAGAAGATCAAACAGACAAGATGCAAAACAAAGAGAGTAACAAGTGCAACATATCCTTGTTTGTGCCATAGCAGTAGCTCAGCCTGGGTCCACGTCCTTCAAAAGAACAGTGTACCTTTGCATGTGCCATGACAGGAACCCACCTTTCTGTGTTTGTTTGTAGCATCCAACCTGCCCTTCATTTGATGGCAACTGCATATCATAATATTCCCAGTTAATATCCTCACAGATTTTAAGGTAAATAATATAGACTGGCTTATACACTGCATGTCTCTGAGTAATGATCAGATAACTGACGAATAACCAAGAAATACAAAGAGGGGTAAGACAGAGCTGTATATTTGCAAGGAATAATCATAACAGGTTGTGTGATAACTAAATTCATTACATCCATGTATATTAAATATAATACATTTACAAATAACAGGCTATGCATTGATATAAGTGTACATCATACCTCTCAACTGTACAGATTTTCGCAGAATGTCCAGATTTTGCCTCATATTTTTGGTCCATTTCTCATGAAATTGTGGTTTTCTGGCAAATCATTGGCAAATCATGGAGAGTTGAAGTCAGAAAATAAAGACAGACATTTGAGTTTCAGACTTCAAACCCTTCAGAAATTGAATGCTAATGCAAAACCTGTTATTCTATCAACTTTCTAAGCTTTTAAGAGCAATATTTAAAAAGTGTCCTTATCTTTGGGCCTTTGCCCCCCATTTCTAAGAGGTTGAGAGGTATGGTGAACATTCTGTTGCACTTAGTTGTGTGATGGATTACTTAATTTCTTTGCTGCAAATCTCTTTGTATAGCAAAGAGGGATACGTTACCCATCCTGTTTTCTGATGGTGTATTGGAGTGAGAGTTGGGATCCAGACCTATGTAGTCTTATCTCATGTGTGCTAATATTTTCTAAGGTGTATGTCATAGACTCACTTTCCTCATTTCAACTATTTCTCCATTTTTATTTGGGGGGCGGGGGGCACTGTTTATGCAATGCACTGCTTAGCACAAATGGCTTTGGTTATGCTTATTTCATTTGCACATAGAGTGGCAGTGCACAAACTGGAAAATAGCAGACACGACCCAGACAGCAAACAGACACAATTAATACTACTGATCATTGTGGAAACATGTTTCCCAGCAGTGTGCACCCTCACGCATCATGTTTGCCAGATGGTAAGTGATGCACAACACTTTCAAATGCTGTAAGACCAAAAAGTCTGCAATCCCAGTAAGACCAATCCCTGCAATTGGTGGGAAAACATCATTCTTCATTGGTCTTGATCTGTGGCAGGCATGGCAGGTGTTCATGGAGAGGTTTTGAGATTCTGTGCTCAAAGATAAGGTGTGGAGGAGTCCAAAGTGTTTATTTTACTCCTAGTGAATGAACATGGGCCCAGGCTTTTGCAGAGGGACTACTGTGCCTTGGATTACAAGGAAGAGGCATGGAATAGCCTGTTCTGGGCTCTGACCAGTGCTACTGATATTCCCCACACTGGTGAACAATACAGAAATCACTAAAGAGACCTCAATATGAGGAAGAGGATACCCTTGACCATTGAACTGGGGAATATTGAACTGAGTCAACCCACTGATGTGTAAGTATCACTTACAGAGACTACTTTTAAGAGTTAAAAGCTCGATATAGTCAGTATTGGTGTTCATAATGGTATTCTGTTCTGTTCTTTCCACAGCTGTCACAGACTGAAAATTGAATGCGGGAACCCATGCTGCTAGATTGGCATGGATGCGAGAAGCATGCGGTATGTTTGCATCTGAACAATACTGTTATTATAGCATTAAAAGTATTGACTCCTTTACTGGTTTATTATAGAGTTGTATCAAATTGAGCATTCAGCTCTCAACTGTAAAAGTAACGTATGCATATATTAGGCTGGAGGACAAAACAACAGTTCACTGTTGGAGAGTAGTCAGAGGTTGTGGGTTCAAAAGCCACACTTCCCAAAGATACATTACTGTTAAGCTTTCATCGATATTTTAATGTAACGTCAGAGCGCTAAAGCAGTGGCACCAAAGGCCTGCTGTAAACTGTAGTCAGTATAATTGGAACACACCTATTTGCAATATATGCACACATCAAGGATTGCTTGCTGCAATCTGTAGTATATTGTGCATCTGTTAGGAGCTGGGTAGTCTTAACAGTATAAAAGGTATTTGTTAGAAGTTGGTAGCCTTAAAAGCTAAGGTAACAGAATAGAGTGAAATAATTGTCAGTGCTTTGTGTGTCGCATATGAATGTATGTATTTATTTATTTATTTTACATTTGTTTACCGGGAAAGTCTGACTGGGACAAAGAAAGGCCCATTTACAGCAGAGGCCCAGGGAGAAAAGCTTCAAACACCAAAAAAAAATGTGGTAACAGACTAAACAAGTCAAACAGTAATTACAATATATAGAGTTACTATATACAGTTACATAGTACTTGCTAATCACAAAGTAGAAATGTATAATAAGTCATCTAATATTAATCTTAGAAACAGGTCATTTAATATAATGTAAACAGCAAGTTAAGTAATTTAGGTAAGCAGTTAATGCAGATATAATGTATGCAAAAACTTTTACAGTAAAAGCTAAGAAAGTCACAGATGAAGAAAGGTAGGGGGAAGAGAAGAATTTGGAGTTAAAGAGATAAGGAAAAATTGAAAGAGTGAGGAGAGAGAACGTTATCCAGGGTAATACAGGAACAGAGCCAATTATTGTTTAGATGTTCTTTAAGAAGAAGTTTGAATCTGGTGGTAGTAGGTCTAATTGATATATGTTGGGGAATACAGTTCCGTATCTTGAGATTTGATTTGTAAATAAGGAGTCTCCAAAAGAGTTTTTGGATATCTTAACTTTTAGCAGTAGTTTAATGTTCTCCTTGTTTTCTCTCATCTTAATCCTTTTCATTTTTTTTTTTATTTAAAATTTTTATTTTTAGTTTTTTTCCCATAGGATCTCCCTGTCCCCACTCCACTGACTGCAGCACAGCTGCCCAGCACATCTGGTGTGCAACCTGGTAGCACCCTCTCTATTGCCCATGCACTACCTGGCTCCTCAGGTAATTCTGCCCTGCAGGATAGGCCAGTGGTTGCTTCTGGGGGCAGTGGCAGAGATGGTGAATTTATCACCAACAAAGAACTGCCAGGGTTGGTGCATAGGATTGGGCACCACACAGTTGGTGCATGCCTGCACCAGATGGAGACACTGCTCTCCATCATTGTATTGAATAACAGAAGGAAACACAGACACCAGACACTGCAGCCATTGGTGCAGTGAGTTGACAGTGATGATAGCCCAATGGGTGATGACTCAATTCTCACTGTCACCCAGCTTGACATCCATGGATTCCCAATGCCCCCCCCACCCCAAACATGGTGTTCACCCACCTCTTGTGCCCTTCACCATCCCTGTCTCTTGTCTTGTTTGTCTTGTCTCTCTGCTTCCTCACACGCTCAACTTACCTCACCCAGACATTCCTACAGCCCTTCCCCAACATTCCTCTCTCTTGCTCTCTCAAAAAAAAAAATTGGCACCTGTCCCACAAAAAAATAAATAAATAAATAAAAAATCATCCCATGCATAGCTCACCATTTTGCACGTGTCTTCATGACACATTTTGCATGTGTCTTCGTGACACACTTGATTCAGTCCAACTGGCTATGAAATATGATAGTGTTGTGGTCACCCCTCTCTCTGGAGGTGACAGTCCATATTCAGCTAATATTTTGCATATATGTTCATGTTTTATTCTTGAAGAAATAGATAGCTATAGTTCTGTCCTACATCTCTTCTGCACATTCCTGCCATCCTTTCACTTTGTTCTTTCCCTGCTTGCTCCCCATTTCACCACTTTCCTATCTTTTCCATTTCTTTTCTTTAAAGCATAATTGCGCAATGGTGCTCATTGTGCACTAATGTGCGGCTATGGCAAAAAGCAGTCATAAGTGTTATATACAGCTGCATTGGAAAGCAGTACTATCTAGTCTTATTTTAGAGACTCCATACCAACTATCACAACTCAAAATTTTGGATTTACACTTAAAAGTATTTGAAACTGTTATATAACACCTGGATTCAAACACAGTACCATCTGAATCGATCAATGCATTAACAGATGGAGGTACAGACTCATTTGAGTAGAAGATATAATTTAGAGACTGAATAGCAAATGGCATACTTAACTGCACTGAATCTCTGGCTGAAAGTATTAATTCACTTATGTAGTGATAAGATCCTTTTATGGGCCAGACATGACTGGTTCTGAATTCAGCTGAAGCTAATACATTGAACTACGTTTGCGTTAACATTGCTTATTGATAGTGCCAGATGCACAGCTTCATGCACCATCGTGCACTAATGCTTTATAAAACTAAATGGGTTTCACGCAATAATGTTTTTTAAAACACTACTAGGGATCACGCACTGCTGCTTCATACAAAATTAATGGAGAAGATAAGACATTGCTAATATGGGAGCAAGCATGGGGGAGTACAAAGGGAAATCTTTGACAAAATGTGCCGGTTACTATTTATTGTATAAAATACATCTACTACCTAAATGATTCTGTGGCACCACGTGTTAATGCATTGTTGTTAGAGGCAGATATTGCTGGGTTCAAATGCAAGTGTAAATAGTAATGTTACAAGTGTGTATGATACGTTAAATACATCTACTTATACTGCTGCCATTTAACACTGCTGCACGTTGATGCACAATGTGCACCACTGTGTAATAATGCTTTAAAGAATAGAAATGGGGAAGACAAGATAATGGTGAAATGGGGAGCAAGCAGGAGGAAGAACACAGTGAAATGAGGGCAGGAATGAGCAGGATGTATGTAGGAAAGAACCATAGTTATTAATTTCTTCCAGAATAAAACATGATCATATATGTAACATATTAGCTGAATGTCTCGTCCAGAGAGAGGGGTGACCACAACACAATCATGTTGTATAGCCAACTGGACTGAATCATCAAGAGTGTCATGAAGACATGTGTGCAAAATGGAGAGGTATGTATAGGAGGAATATTTTTTTTTTTTCGAGAGGAGAATGTTGCAGAAGTGATGTAGCAATGTCTGGGAGAGGTAATCCGGGCAGGTGAGGAAGCAATTGTAAACAGACAAGACAAATAAGACAAGAGATAGGGACAGTGAAGGACACAAGAGGTGGGTGAACACCATGGTTGGGGAGAGGGTGGGAAATCTAGGTCCCATGTAAGTCAAGCTAGTTGACAGTGAGAATCTAGTCCTCACCCAGTGGACTGTCATGACTGTCACCTCACTGTGTCATTGGCTGCACTGCCCAATGTCTGCATCTCCTACATGCACTCTGAATGAGGATGGAGATCTGCGCTCCATCCAGCATAGGTGTGGACCCACAGTACAGTGCACAGTCCTACCCACAATCCCTGGCTGTTGTCAGGAGATAAAGTCACTTCCTCAGCCAGTGCTATCTGAAGGCCTGTGTAGTGCATGGACAGCAGAGGGGGTGCTACCACATTATGCACCAGACATGCTGAGAAGCTGTGCTGTAGCCAGTGGAGTGGGAGCAGGAAGATCACATTGGATAGACCTACCCTGCTGTGCTGTGGGAAAAAAATAAAACATTTAAAAAAAAAAAATAAAAATTTAAAAAAGAGAGAGAAAAAGGAAGGGCTGAGAGAATAAAAGGGAAAACATTCGTAAGTTCATATGTGACATACAAACTGATACAATTATTTGGCTCTATTCTGTTACCTTTACTTTTAACACTACAAACTCCTTACAAGTTTCTTCATTACTTTTAATACTGCCCAGTTCATAGCAGAGGCACACAGTAATACAGATTGTAGTCACCTATCCTTGATGTGTGCATATATTGCACAAATGCATGTTCCAATTATACTGATTACAGTTTACAGAAGGCCATTTATGTCACTGGTATAGAGGTATGAAGTTACATTGCAATAAGGATGAAAACCTAACCATATTGTGTATTTGAAAATGTGGTTTCTGAACCCACAACCAATGGCTGCTCTCTAATATGGTACTGTTATATCGTCCTACAGATTAATGCATGCATACTTTCCTTTACAGTTGAGATATGCTTTCTCAGTTTGATGCAACTGTATTAAATACCAGCTAAGTGGTCCTTCACCTTTAATGCTACTAAATTATTATAAAATAATTATTATTATTAAAATATTATGTAGCACAGTTCTGTTCTGATGCATACTTAACAACATGCTTCTCATATCCATAACAAATGCTTAGCATGAGACCTGACATTCAAGGCTCATTTTGTATCAGCTGTGGAAAAAAATACAACAGAACAGAATAGCATTATGAATACCAATCTTGACTATATTTAGCTTTTAACCCTTACAATTACTCACTAAAATTAATACTTACACATCTGTGGGATGTCCCATGTAATTAATTCCCCAATCCAATGGTTGGAGGTATCCCACTTCCTCATTTGTAGGTCATCAAAGTGATGTCTGCATTGCTCACCAGTGCAGGGGATACCTGTAGCAGTGGTCAAAGTCCTGGCAATACTATTTCAGACTTATATTCTGAGCCTGAATAGTTCTACTGCAGCACCCAGGGAAAATACTCCTTAACTAGGAGTCCAAAAAAACTTCAGACTCCTGGATGCCCCATATCTGCATCCAAAAGCACACTCCCTCACCAGCAACACCAGACGTGTCTGCTATACCTCAAGCTGAATGTAGAATAAGCATTTCTTAGCAACTGCATTTTATATCTTGATGATTTTCCACCATTTGCACATCTCATGCTTACTGAGAGTGTGCACATTTTGGTTTTGTAACATTTGAAAATGTTAGGCACCGCTTATCATTGCACAAACACAATAGGTGAGGTTTCTCACTGCCAGGTACCATGTTTGTGTGATGTTAAGCAATACTCAACAATAGCAAGCACTGCTTATTTTGTATACAGGCACTTGTGCAAATGTGCTAGTCAAATGGGCCATGTCTATGGTTCTCTTGCACTTACAGCTATTGCCTGAAGAAGATTGAGAAAACAACTGCGTATGTTGCACTTCATTGTTATAATCTGCAATCTCACAACAATAAAACAAAATGTGCACACCCAGTACTAGAACCCCAGAGCATCTGCACTCCACACCTACACTTAACACCTGCTGCAACAGGATTAGTGACATGGCATGCCCTATCTTAGCATTTATTGTAATGTTCTTCCTGTTAATCGCAGTGCAATGCTGCTTACCATGTTTGCGTGATGGCCAGTAGTATTAATTGAATGCATCCGATTTATTTGTGTGGCTGTCTGGGTCCTGCCTGCAACCTGGTTGGTCCATTCCTCCAGTTTCTGTGCTGCTGCACTTCATGCAAACTAGGTGAGCAAAGCCAAACATGTTTGTACTAAGCTGCGTATTGCACAAACACTGGCCTCAAAAAAAATAAATAAATAAAGAGGGAAGCTGTCCAAAACTTTGCAGAATGTCCAGCTGTATGCAGCATATTTTTGGGTGTTCCTTGTAAAATGTGTGATTTTTCTGGAAAATCACTGAAGATTGACATCAATATACATTTTAGTTTTGTACTTCATATCCTTCAGAAAATGCATGCTAACACAAATCCTATTATTTTACCTACTTTCTACAGTTGTCAGAGCAGTATAGTAAATCTGGCCCCATCTTTGGCCCTTTGACCCCCATTAGTTTATTCTTTGTCCAGATTTCTTGCACTAGACGGTTGGGAGGTATGATCTGCATTCAGACTACAGCTTTCATGTCCAGCAACACTGGTGTGAGCAGCGAAACCTTGCTTCTGCACACGGCGTATCATTAACATGCATGGTGTGATGCCACACAAAGCTCTGTGATGAGCAATATTGTGTACATGAAAGCATTCTGTGTAGGCTCTGTGCGGAATCTATACAGAGTTTATTGAGTCTGGGCCTATGCTTTTTTTTTTTTTTTTTTTTGTTATGGCACTGATTTGCCACTCTGTATGTGATAATGGTCAAATTAGAAAAAAAAACACAGAGAAAATCCTCTTCTTAGGTACACTAAAAATCACTGAAGTGAAAGGATAAATGCCCTTGACTTGCAAAGTTGTTTGTGCTGGATCTGCTAGGGACCCATCCAAGATATTTAAGCCTGGTCAAGGGGGTTGATCACCACATTTTGGTGAAATGGCAAAAGTGAGTCATTTGCTAGGGTGACCTCATTAAAAAAAAAAACAAAGGTTTTCCTTCAGAGATAAGGGTACCTCTGCTCTTTATAGTTCCTAAAAGCTGCATTATCTTTGGTTGCTTGGATTGTTGCTGCTCATCTTGGGATGGAGAATTGGCAACCCTGATTATATCCATGGTTTACCTTTGTCTTTTTCATTAATTTAAAAGCTTTCTGGTATGTTTTCCCCATTTTTATATTTCAAGTTTTGTTTGGGCTCAGACTAATTTTTGGGGGGGTCAATTTGTTAGGGTATTGTTGTTTATTTAAGGGTTTTCCTCACAGGCAATATGGTACTCTGAGATTTTCACTTTTTCTTTTGTTTTTTTTCTGGTTATTTATTGTCCCTTACTTGGGTCCCATTCCAGTGGTTATTTCTGACTGCCCCTTTCACATCTGGGTCCTGTTTTCTTAAAAAAAGAGAAGGAAAGAAAATGAAATAAAATATAAATGTGTTTTAATATAATAAGCAATTTAATAAGTTCTATTATGTATGGAAGTTTGAGAGCTGACAGTATTGTTTTCTATGGCAGCATTTTCTTTAAATAAGTTCCCTTTAGCCAGTCAAAGTCAGCACTTTATTTTTACTCATAGCATTTGTGGAGCTCTGCACCAGTCAGTACATTTGTGGTGGTACATGACTTCCATCCTTCATAATTCCTATCAGATAAAAACATAGGTTCATGATTAGAGGCTCATGTTTAAAAAAAAAAGAAATGTGTAGGTTATTACCACTTTTTTAAATCTTAGGATGACTGGTTTCTTTTACATGCACAGTGGCTAAGATCAATATGGGTTAAATTTAAGTTACAGTTAAATATAAAGTTTTAATCAGAGGTGCAATCTTCTTTTCCTCAGCATATACATATTAATTTACATTGCCTGAAGTTGGCAATAGTATTATTTTTTGTTGAAATGTAATTACAGTGGTGGGGATAGTGAATTATATAGTATAACAGATGTGTAGTTGTTTTATTTTATTAGATGGATAATTTAGCTGCCTGTGATTACTGGGGGTCTCTCAAGTTTGTGCAACTCTTACCTTATCCCTGTCACCCAGTTTTAGAACTGAATACTTTATAGTAGTGTCATACTTCACAAAGGATAATGGCAGTTTCAGATTTTTGATTACCATGCATTAATTAATATATAATTAATATATGTTTATTCACTTTATTTTAGTCTGCCTATTCCTTAGGTTACATGCATGGTAATAAAATGATCCCAGTCTGTCACCTATTTCACTGTATTGTTTTCTGGTGGCTGTCCCCGTTTATTAGATTACACCAACTGCCTCATTTTAATTAAGTTGAGTCATTAGTAGGGTATTGCTTTATAACTGCAGAGTTGTATGTTTCTTGAGGCATTGCATTTAATTATTTTCTTCTAATCATAGTGTTCATTAAATAGTGGACATGGATTTGCAGTGATTTCATTAATTTACAAAGGTAAGCCTTTCTATATTTTCTTTATGGGTTAGCTTATAGGGTAAGATCATTATCCGTTGACTTTAGTATGTTCAGCTGTTATGATCCATATAAGCAGTTTTGTTATGATAAGGTTAGATTATGATTGATTTTATTTTGTTAAGAGCCAAACAAAGAAAGAGGAACAATGTCTGATTTCCAGGCAAGGTGGGGGTCCTTGTAGCTCAGGCTTAGAACATTGATTGATGATATGGCTTTGATAAGAATTGCAGTAGGACTTCTTTGGGCACCCAGGCAAAAAGACTGCATTTAGAATAGTCAGCAGTGAAACCCTTACAAGCTTTTCTGATGCTCTAGGAGTAACTCAGTTGTGCACTTTGCAGTGTTGCCTTATTGATTAACCTTAGCCTACACAAAGTATAGTCCCTCTTGTAGTCTCAGCGCTACAAGCACAGTCCTGTCAAGTTAACCCATTCATTTTCCTAATAAAGTATACAGTAAGAGCCTGCTATCATGGACAGGCAGTTTCCCATCATCTCTGTGACCAGCCTGATAGACATGGGGATACGGAGGCAATGTAGTATTTGTTTCATGTATACTGACAACCACTTACTCCTGAAACAAACAAATACTTTATGCGAGAGATGTAGTTACACTATGAAAGTGGAGGCAAGATGCTCACATAAGGACAAATACAATGCCAAACAGGTTGTCATCACACACCTACACATACGTCCTACACTAAACAAGGACACAACACATAAAACCACATATACAGAGGTACTCAGTAGAAACTTACAAAAAGATCAGAGGCCCCCAAACAAAAAATACTTACACACATAACAATACAAAAAACAACTGCATCACATAAAAACACACACACCAGTGCCTCAACAAATAAGCCCATAAGGCATAACACCACAAAACCTAATGTACTGGTCATAGGTGACTCCATTGTGAGCCACATGGATGTTCCTCTCACTGGACTGGATAAGGAGTGAGTTACTTTTACCTACCTGTCAGGTACCAGGATTCATCAAGTCACTCAAGCACTGAAGTCACTCAACCACAAGTACTGGTATGACTCCATCATAGTCCACGTGTGAGTGAATAACTTGAGAAGTACCTCATTGGGCTATATGAAGAGAGACATGACTGAGCTTTCAGATTATGTATCATGGGCAGGTATAAGCCTAGCCACAAACAGCATTCTACCTTCTCCAAGGATGATGCCACAATGCAAACAAAAAATGATTAAACTTAACAATTGGGTTAATTTCTGGTGTCAGTCTAAGAGGATCTAATATCTGTCAGCCTGGGAAGACATGGTTGGCAGGCCATGCTGCTTTGCTAGAGATGGTGTGTACCTGTTTCTTCTAAGCTTTCAGATACTGGCAAAGGCATTAGCCACCCTATTGTGTCGTTTTTTAGGGAATGTCAAAATAACCAAGCACACAATATGACAAAATTCTCTCTAAATAAACTCAAGGTACTGCTGCTTAATGCTAGAGTCTAAACAAGAAACTGCACTCCTTGGAAGCACTCCTCACTTTGGAAGATGCTGACATCTGTGCAGTCACCGAGATGTGGTTCATAGGTGAGGAAAGCACCCCTGTCATCCAGGGATACAATGCTTTCCATATGTTCAGACCACAGTCTGAGCATGAAAGAACCAAAGGAGGAGGCATATCCATATTTATTAAGGGTAAGTACACTTCCAAACTGGTCAAACAGTATGACTCTCTTGAGCTACCCCACATCCAATTAACTATAGGCAAAGCCCCCTACCACATCATAGCTAACTATAGGTCCCCCACCATGAAACAGGAAAAGCATACCTCATACTTGGACTTACTGGAGTCACTTGCCATACAGCCCAACACCTTACTCATGGGTGATTTTAATTATCCTATAACCATCTGAGAAACATACATGACCACAAACATGCTGGTTCAGAGGTTTCTGGAATTTGTCAATGCAAATTCTCTGGAACAGCTAGTCAGCACACTCACAAGAGGCTCATATGTCATGGACATAGTACTCACTAACATGGAGAGCTATTTATCCCCCCCAGTGTGATGTCCTCCTTGGTAAGATCGGACCATAAATCAGTCTTGTTTGATGTAATTACAAGACCAGATACCCCATCAAGCTCAAAAACACTTAAGAATTTTCAAAGACAAATTACCTCCTACCAACTGATGGTATAAGAAGTTTTAAAACCTTCTTGAATGCAGATAACAAGGAGTCCCATGCAAAGGTGTGCACCAAGGCCCTGTATAACCACTTAAGAAGTTGTATAAAATCAGCTGTACCTGACCAGATTAAAACCAAGTCTTGCCAAAAAAACAAGCCATCCTGGCGGACCCCTAGTCTAAAGAGGCTATACAACAAGAGAAAGAAATGAATGTCCAAGAACAAGAGGGAACTGGCTCAGCTGATGAAGAAATCCCTCTCTAGCCTAAAAAACAAATTAGAGGTCTTGTCAAGTCCTTCAAAGCTAATTACAAAGCAAATATCACCTCCTTAGCTAACGATAATCACAAAGCATTCTTTAACTACATCCAAAATTTTAAGTGGAATACCCAGCTATGTTTTGAACTGGTTGTAGATGGCATCACCCATACTCAACTGGAGGTAATAGCCAACTTGATAACTAACAGATTTGGAAATAAATTTACCCCCCCCCCCATTCATCCCCCGAAGTATACCTGCCACTATTCCTCAGCCAATTATCTCAAGAGAGCAGGTCATCTTGGCACTCTCCAAGACCAAAAACATGGCATCAATGGGACCAGACAATATCGGACATTGCTTTTTAAACAACTTAAAACATGACCTAGCAGACCCATTTGGATCCATGTTTAACCATAGCCTGTGAACTGACTATTTTCCAGTGGAATGGAGGACAGCAATAGTAATTCCTCTGTACAAAGGAGGACCATCAACTGAACCTGGGAATTATAGACCCATAAGTTTGACTAGCCTCATCTTCAAGGCCATGGGAAGAATCATTATGGACCTTATCAACAAGGACATAGGAATCTACAAGCTCTAAACCCAAACCCAGCTTGGATTTGTTAAAGGTAGATCATGCCTGTTAAACATGGTTGACTTCTTTGAGAAAGTCACTGAGGCCCTGGACAAGGAAAAGACAGTCCGTACCACCTATCTTGAACTAGCTAAGGCATTTGACATAACCCCCCACTCAAGTATTATAGTGAAACTCTCCAAACTAGAAATTAGAAAACTGGCTCACTGACAGGACACATATTGTAAAAGTGGGTGACTTCTCCTCTAGCAAAAGACCAGTCACCAATAGAGTACCACATGGTTCTATGCTGGGCTGTTTACCGTTTAGAATTTATTTCTCCAGGAAAACTTTGATGGCTTGTGGTTAATCAAGATAACTGATGATTGCAAATTGGGAGCAATCACGGAGTCCCCCAACAATGTTAATATACTGTAGGTAGGGTTAATGCAGGCAAATAAAAAATAGACAGAACCACCAGCCACCACAGCTGAATCAGGCACATATTTTAATGAAACAAGACAAGACAAAACAATGTAATGGCAAGAGCTTTCACACAAAGCCACTTATTCAGACCATATATAAGAACAAGCCAATAACAGTTCATTTTATTTATTTATTTATTTATTTATTTTACATTTGTTGACCGGGCTAGTCTAACTGGATATATGTCCATTTTCAGTAGAGGCCCGGGGAGAAAAGCTCCAAACTAACCACAGTTATAACAAGGTTAAAGATTACCATAAATTAGCTTACAAATAGTAATTAACTAGGTAGTAAATAACAGTAAAATAGTAAATAGCAATTAAATCAAATATGTTATGTTGTACATAAAATGACAAAAAACAGAAAATTGGACGTGACTGAATGATCAAGATGGCTGCCGACTAGTTTAGTCCCTACTCCTTGAGCTCCTCACAGCTATTTAACTTTTGTTTTTTTTACAACTTTATACCAATCTTTTTCCTCAGTTTTTACTAAAAGATTTTATAAATCTTTAATTTGGATTATTTTTACTCTGGACTTCTTATCCTGGGATTTATTTTACCTCAGAACAATTTTGTTCTCTCTGCTGCTGGGACACCTGCTGCTCCAGTCTATTCCTGGTTCCTGAAATCCTTTCAATTGCAGTTCATCTCTGGGCATGGCTACAAAATCCGACTCCATGGAGACTCAGCCTACAAAGGCCAAATTTTCTTCAATGCTCTCTCCTGAAAAAGATTCCAGTTCAAAAGACTAAGGACATCTAAACAACCTACTGAAACTTCCAAAGTAAGTAATAAAGACTTAAATGATTCAAATTTAACTAAAAGTAGCATTAAAGCCTATCCAAAGTGCTATCCAAAACTTTTCAGAACAATTTGCTGACTTTAGTAAAACTTTAAAGCAAATAAATGATAGAATGGATATGATTGAAAACAGAAATTCAGCTTTAGAGTTAAAAACAGATTCATTGGAAAGTGACCTTAAGTCTAAAGATAAGATTATTTCTGATATACAAGCTAAACTGTTGGATTTGGAGGCCAGAAGAAATAACATCATTATTCGTGGTTTGCCTGAATCCTATGACAACAAAAACTTGCTATCTGTGACTAAGAATATCTTTGAAACATTGTTAAACTGTGAAACATCTTCAAAGTCTATAATTGTAGAGAGAGCACATAGAGCAGCAAGATTCTTCCACACCAAGGATTATTTATACTAAGTTATTAAACTTGCAGGATACTTTCCAGATCCTGAAACAGCTAAAACTAAAAACAGTTCATATGGAAGTCTCACAAACTATCTTTTCCCAAGATCTTCCTTCTCAAATTAAACTAAATAGACAAATATTGTGCTGACTTGATAAAAAGAGGGATAAGATTTTGTATGTCCTATCCAAATACTTTGTCTTTTACAGTCAATGACAAAAGGTTTGTGTGCTCAGACCCCAAAGATGCAAAAGACATTTTTCTTAAAACATTTAAAAAGCTTCCTGACACTGTATCATAATATGTTACTGTCAATGGAATACAAAAGTGTTATTTTTCAGACAATATTTATAATATAGGATGTACATGTCTGTTATGACCTAATCCTATTTCACTTCAATAACTTGTTTTGAATTTATTTTGTTTTAATTCTGATAAGTTTTAAATAATATTGTGCTATGACAGGCTTTCCAGATTTATAGATTTACTATAAGTGCTAAAACAGTCAAATAGTTATGTTTCTTTCATTTCCTTGCTTTGTGTGAAGGCAGTATACTAGTTTTTTAAAAGCTTTTAAATTACAGTCCCCTGTGTCAGTTATAAGATTTATGGAGGGAACGGCCTCTCGAGACTCTTGAAGGAAAAATCTTCTGCTCATAGCTTCAGCTGCTGTTCTACATGATCGCACCCACTACAGACTCTCTGAGATGGATGGTGACATCATCATTTGTTGTGAAAGATACATCTTCGTAGCATACACAATTAGCTTGTTTTCAGCATGTATTCAGCATCAGGAATGTTTTATTAGGACTTTCTATCATTTACAGTGTTCCTCTGTTTTGTTTTAATAAATATGTCTTTTCTCCACACGTTACATTCAGCGATCCCCATGTCTCTCTCTCCTCGCTCAAAGCCTTCTAAGGATGTTTTTATGTTTAAGTTTAAATATTCTTCTTCGCTACTACATTCAGCTTATCTATACATAATCTCTCTCGCTCCAAAGCGAGCAGTTACCTTCATGCATTAGGATGGAAATTGTTCTTGAAACAAATGAACAGGTTAGTTTCATTTATTACATATCCAGAAAATGGGTAAAGAAGAGAACATATATTTTCCTACAAAATGTTGTTTTTTATGTTATCTTGAAAGATGCCAAAATGTTTAAATAGACAAGTATTACACTGTACACCTGTTCATTTGAGAAATTCATGCATTTTTTTCAGAAGCTTGATTAGGGGACTGCAGTTGGTGGTTTTGTTATAGAAAGCCTTTACACAAATGTAATGCTTGGAATGGATATCTTTAAATGTTATTAGCTAAACTTACCTGTCTATATTTAAACTCCTTGATTTTTTGAGTTTAGCCTACTTGTTTTTGTTCTATTTAGATGTTATAATGAGTATATTTATGAACACTGTGTTTTTACATCCTGTTTGCTGTATTGCTTTTATATTTTAGAAGGACAGTTTAACTATATAATTTAACAGACATTAGTATAAGTATTCTAAAATGTATTTAAATTCATATGAAAGTACATTAATATTCATTTAATCTAGTGTACATACTGTAGTTTAAGGTACTATCCAATAGTTCTTATTTGTATTTATCTTTGAACATTAGATGGCGCCAAAACCTATTCAATTTATAATATATCATTGTGAGCAGATGCTATATTACTGCTATTTAGACAGTTAGCTTACATCTATATTGAATTGTTTCTTAGAGTATGGTCGCTTGGAGGACAGTTTATGCTTTATTTGAACTATAGTTAAATGCTCATTCTATAGTTATTTGAGTTTTTTATCACACTTATTGTCTATTTGACTACTGGGAAAAAGTTACTACGCATTAAAGAGTGTTTATTGGATAGTGCATGATTTTATCTGTTTAGCAATGTTTATGACTTTTTTATATATGTATATCTAAAACATCACCTTATATATGATACAACTATCCCTAGATTTCTCACTGTTTTGTTTACATATATGATAGTGTTATTAGATGGGTTTCTTTATATTTATTTACATTACCTAACATATGTTCTGTTTTAATTGTAATACTTGTTATGCATTGTTTTAGTTAATCAAAATTTATTCTATTTTTTCTTCTTTGAAATACTTGAGGAAATGCATTTAATCACTATAATTTTTACTTAATAATAGGAGCTTTAGCTTAGTATTTCAAGTAGGGATTGAGTATGTTGGACATCTTGAATTTAGTTAGTCTTGTATATAGTTTTAGTAGTATTACTCTGGTTTTAATTTGTGTTAGGCTTCCTTTGAGCAATTTTTATATTAATCCGATGTTATTATTATTTATAATTACAACTTCTATCTTATTCACTTCTGATCTTCCTTTATCACAGGGTGATTGGTGGGTAGGCACTAGGGTTAGGATAAAGGATATTAATATACATTTTTATCTTGAAAAAAAATTTTATTTTTTTTTTTTCAGCAATGATATATTTTGACCCCATTGCATATTCAAATGCTGCTTTTTTTTTTTTTTCTTTTTTAAAGTATTATTGGATTTTTACTTTGAGTTCACCTTTATAGCATCGATAATGATTGTATGCCTTGAATATGCCAGTTGATATAATATTGGATTCTTGGAATGTTAGGTATTCAAGCAAAAAAAAAAAGTCATTATTATTATTTCATTTTTTTTTTAATAGTAAATATTTGTTTTATTCAAGAGACCCATATCATATTTTCCGCCTTGATTGGAATAAAGAGAGAAATAAAAATGGATCAAAAGATAGTAGCTTCAGGTGACTCATCTAATTCCAGAGGAG
Organism: Protopterus annectens; assembly: GCF_019279795.1. NCBI lineage: Eukaryota > Metazoa > Chordata > Ceratodontiformes > Protopteridae > Protopterus > Protopterus annectens. The sequence goes on from NC_056743.1 coordinate 568,937,630, forward strand.
TAGCTATAATCATTAAACAAAACATTATTGATGAGAAATTTGATAATGAGGGAGATGGTGCTTATTTACCACTTCTATTGTTGGTCTGGACAAACCTCTTTTAGTCTTAAACTTATATGGCCCATGTAATTCACAACATCTGTTCATTTTAAAATTTATAATATTCTCACATCCTATAAAGACCACCATATTATAGTGGGTGGTGACTGAACGCAGTAATAAATCCAGTAATTGATCGATCCCGTTCCACTGTTACTTATAAATTTATCAATACTATGGCCCCTAATGATTTGATGACGGAATATAATTTAATTGATCCACTTCACAATGTTAAAGTCTAAAATAAGAATGATATATATACTTATTACTCCAAGTGTACCGTGTCATGGTCCAGATTGGATTTCTTTCTAATTTCTGATTATATCTCAAAATATATTTTGGATTTTAACATTGAACCTAGATTATTTTCGACCATTCAAGAATCTCACTAAAATTAAACATAAACTCTAATATTAAAAATAAAATTGACTTTAATAAGTGGTCTTTAAATAATAATTTACTGCTAAATGAAGATATTTGCAAACAATGTTCAGAAATATTACAGGAAATGGAAAATAACCTGGGGTCATCAGACGTAAAGTGAGATTAAGAGGATTATTTATTAGTAAAGCAGCTTTTTCAAAAGCAATACTTTAAGAAAGAGGAGTTCTTAAAATCTAGAATTTTTCCTTGGAAAATCATCTTAGACTGAATCATGACCCTACTATAGAAAAACAAATTCTTGACTGTCAGAAAGATTTAATTTTGCTTCACCAAAATAATCTCTCTTTAGCTGAACAAAAATACTTGCCTCATATTCAGAATGGGCCCAGGTTCCTTCTAAATTTTATTTATTATTATTTTAAGTTAATTTTGAAAAGACCGAAAATCTCATCTTTATCTTATAAAAATAAATTATATAACACGGATGAAGAGATAATTCAGCTATTTACTTCTCTCTATACTGATTTATATTCAGGTTCTTCTAATTCAGTTAATGATAATCACTTAAAAATCTTTTTAAATTCTCTACATTTCCTTAAATTAAATGATAGTCAACAAAAATTACTTTCTGCTCCATTCAATTGATAATCTTAAATTGGGAAAATCTCCTGGTCCAGATGGTTTTACTCCAGAATTTTTCAAAACTTTCAAATTGGTAATTCTTCCCTTTCTTCTCAAAGTATATAATCATATAAGAGTTAACGATATCTCAGATATTCATTGGAATACATCTAAAACCATCCTAATTCTAAAAATAATAAAGAAAAATCTGACCCAATAAATTATAGACCCATTTCTTTAATAAGCGTAGATATTAAGATTTTATCATCTATTTTGGCTAACAGATTGAAACGGATTTTACCCTCAATTATTTCCCTAGATCAATCAGGTTTTATGTCCCACAGACATGCTTGGGATAATACTCTGTCCTTAGAGTCTATCATTCATCTCATTAAAAAAATTCAAACCCTATATATGCTCTGATCATTGATGCATCAAATGCCTTTGACAGAGTCTGTTGGAACTTTCTCTTTCAAACTATGTCATGTTTCAATATTCCTTTATTCTTTATAAATTTTTAAAAGTTTTATACAAAGATATGTTTACTAGACTTTACATTAATGGTCAATTTTCTTCTCCTATAAAGATTACCAGAGGAACAAGACAGGGTTGTCCATTGTCTCCCTTTCTTTTAACATTTATTTAGAACCTTTGTTGTTGTATATTATTCAAAATACTTTTCATAATGTCCCCAAAATCTTTAATACAAAAATCATTTTTCAGCTTTCGCTGATGATCTAGTTATTTACTTCCAAACTCCATTATCTGATTATAGAAAAATAACAAACTCCATTGATTACTTCTCTTCGGTTTCGAATTATCTTTTACATTCTTCTAAAACTCATATCTTTCCCTTAAATCACTTAGCACATAAATCATTTTTGTTTTCAGATCATCATTTTCAGTTTACTTATAGTATAAAATATTAAGGTATCAATTTAGAACACAATAATAAATCTTCTTTCACTTTTATCAAAGGCGGCCATAATTAAAATGAACATTCTGCCTAAATTCCTTTACCAGTTCACATCATCTGATCAGATAATTCCAAAATCTTTTTTGAGTCTGTAAATAAAGCTTTGGCAACATTTTTATGGTTCCCTAAATCTGTTAGAATTTCCTATTCCAGATTGTCAATTTTGAAGGACAAGGGTAGTTTAGGCCTTCCTAATCTATATCTCTATTATTTGATTGTCTCATCTAATAAACTTCTCACCATATCTAATTTCAAGAATATTTCTTATACAAATCATTCTTTATGGATAAAATTATGGTACAATTACATCATTTCAAAAATATAAATCCAGAAGCTATTCCTTTTATCTCTTTGGATAGTTTATTTATTAAAAATATGTCTACTGTAATTAAACAAAAGATTAGAGCCCAAACCTTACTCAAACTATGTAATCTAGAAAAGATTTCTCAACTTATTCAACCAATTCATCTAAACCCAAATATAATGATAGACAACAAACCCTTTAACTTAACAAAATATCCTTTAATAAAAATTTAAAAGTTAGAGATGTTTTGAAATATCTTGACTTATCTTTACCCCGATTAGTAAAATTTTGAAAGTAAATTTGAACTATTCACCAATCCTTAGTCAACTAAGAGTAATAATTAAAAACAAGTTTTTATGTTTAGACCACATAGAACTACAAATGAAAAACCTCAACACGATTATCAAAATACTTTCCTCATCAGATAAAATGCTCTCAAACTCTTATAAGTTAATCAATAGCTTAATAATGGACCATAATTGTCTTTTATCAAATGTTTGGTTAAGTTATAACTCCCAATTGTCAGAGTCTCAGAAACTATTGGCCATTAGATATACAAAGGAATTTATCCCTTTTAAAAATTATCATATACACAATTAATGATTAATAATGCGCCTACTATACCCCATTCAAATTAAATAAATTTAACCCAAGTAAATCTCCTTCATGTTCATATTGCTCTCACCCCAAGCAGACCTTTTACATATCTTATGGTATTGTCATTTTTCTCACAGATTATGGACCTCTTTGAAAGTCAGATTGCAGAAAATGGGGTACCAAAAGTCTACATTGTCCTGGGAACTTGCTATTCTTCATATTCCATTAATTCATCTTTCAAAATTAGATATTCATGTTATCATTTTTATTTGCTCATTACTAAAACTTTACATAATACAAAATTGGCTGGATCGAACCAAACTAAATTGGGTTACTTTCCAGAAAATGGCTTTTTCATATATTGATGCTCAAAGGCACTTGGAAGTCCAAAAAAAAAGCATTAAAAAAAGTTAGTGTTAGAAAAAGTCTTAAATATAATAAATAGTTAATGTTAAAATTTATTTATTTATTTTTTTTTTTCAGGTTGCCTAACTTGTATATAGTGTACATATTGCGTATTGCTTTATTACTTAATAATATGTTAAATCTCCTGAAGGATTGTTTTCTCATCTATGAGTCAAAATATGTTTATTTATACCTACTGTTCATGTATAAAACTTCTAACTGTCTTGTTATTTATATATTTAATAAAAAAAGTTTTGAGAAAAAAAAAAGAAAATTGGACGTGACTTTTCAGATGAGAAAAATACTTAGATGTTACAGTAGTTTTACTGTTAACTTTTCATTTCAGCTAAACAATCATATCTTGATTAGTATATAAACAAGGAAGTGTTATACACAAAGAAGTGTTATAAACAGAGGTGAGAATCTAGTCAGGGTTACTACAAGGGCATAGCCAGTGTGTTTTAAGGTGTAATTTGAGTTATTGTTTGAAGAGATGTAGGGAATGAAGTAATGTAAGTTCACTAGGTAGAAGGTTCCAGTTTTTGCCAACTGTGTTCGAAAAGAGTGAGTCACCTGCCAAGTTGTTGGACATGTTTATGCTAACTAATAGTTTATTCGAAGAGCGTAAGGTATTGAGATTTTTATAGGGGATTATAAGGTTGGAGAGAATTGGAGTTTTGTTTGGATCATAGAGGATCTTATGGGCTATGGTAAGTTGGTTAAATTGAAGCTGATTCTGTAGTTCAAGCCATCCAAGTTGTTTTAGATTGTGACAGTGATGGGTTCTGAAGGGATTACCAGAGACAAATCGGGCGATGTTATTATAGGAGCTTGCTAGTTTGTGCAAATTGCTTTTAGTTAGGTTAGTGTAGATTGGTGAGGCATAGAACAGTATGGAGATTAGAAGAGATTGGGCAATAGTAGTTCTAGTTGTAGAGGTGAGGAAGGGTCTAATCCTATATAGGGAGCCCAGTCTTCTGTTAACTTTTTTTATAGTGTTGTTAATGTGAATGTCAAAGTTAAGGTTGTTATCTATTGTAATTCCAAGGAATTTAGTGTAGGATTCTGGTGAAATGAGAATACCATTATTAGAGATGACTGAGAAGTCAAGTGGTGTAGACTTGCGGGTAGGAGAGAAGAGTAAGAGTTTGGTTTTTTGGGATTCAAGAGTAGACAACACTTTAAAAACCATGACTCTACTGTGTTAAACACCTTCTGAATTATGGATTGTAGTTCAGAAGAAGATTTAGCTGTACAGATGAATGTAGAATCATCTGCATATTGTATGCAAGTAGCTTGTGGAATAGCTAAATGCAGATCATTTATAAAAATGGAGAACAGTAGTGGGCCTAGAACTGATCCCTGGGGGACACCCAAGGTGACAGGCAGGAGGGATGATAGATTATTTTCCCAGAGCACTGCTTGCTGCCTATTGCTGAGGTAGGAGGAGAACCATTGCATAGCTAGCGAGTCAAAAGAAAGTGACTTTAGTATATTTAAAAGCGAAGGGTGGTTCACCATGTCAAAAGCTTTTGAAAGATCTAAGAAGAGAGCTGAGGAGAGAGTATTATTGTTGCAGTTTCTGTTGATAGAGTCAGTGAAGGAAAGAAGGGCAGTAGTGGTGCTGTGGAATGAAGGGCAGTAGTGGTGCTGTGGAATGGTCTAAAACCATGTTGGGTATTGGCTAGTAAGTTATGCTGAATTAAATGGTTCAGTAGCTGGTGATAAATGCCTTTTTCCATGATTTTAGCTAATGGGGATAATAAAGCTATTGGAAGGTAGTTGGAGTAGTCATTTGAGTTACCTCCTTTATGTAGAGGAATGATGTGAGACATTTTCCATATGTCTGGGATGGTTGCTTTATTTATGGTTATATTTATAAGAATTGATATGGGATAGGCTACAGCTGTAGCTGCTTTTTGCAAATATTCAGCTGGGATCTGGTCAGCAGAAGGAGTACAAGGCTTCAGTTTTTGGATGTTTGAGGATAAATTTGGTAGAGATGGGTTGTAATTTGAAACTGGGAATGGGGCTATTATTGGGGAATTATTTAAAACCTTCAAGAGGTAAATCAAATCAATGAAACAAATCCCATGACCTGAGCACCAGTTTTAAAGAGACACAGTCATTTAAACCAGGGCTCTTGTCCACTTGTCAATATAAAATCCATTTTAATTCATATTATTCAGTCCTGTTTTTCAAATCATCTCCTCTCAAAATGGATTTTATATTTACAAGCGGACAAGAGCCCTGGTTTACATGTCAGTGTGTCTTTAAAACTGCTGCTTAGGTCACGCAATTTGTTTCATTGATTTGATTTGCCTATTAAAGGTTTTTAAATGAACTGTTATTGGCTGTTTTTATATATGGTCTGTAGAATTGGCTTTGCAGTAAAAGTGCTTACTGTTACATTGTTTTGCCATGTCATTTCATTAAAATATGTGCTTGATTCAGCCATGGTAGTTGGTGATTCTTTATATATTTTACTGATTTTTGTAATTCTCACCAACCTTTGTTCATTGTTACCTACTCTTTTCTCATCTTAATGCAGATAAATGATGGGTGCCAAAGCCATGGATTAAAGCTAAATGCAAAAAAATGCATTATTATTCTCTTTGGGAAAACTGGCATCCAAGCTAATTACATTATAGACAGTACCCCCCTAAGTATAGACCCAGTTGTACATGATCTGGGTACTCAGGTTGATAGCAAGCTAAACTTTGATCACCACATATGCAGAGCAGTAAAGAAATACTTCTATGTGCACATCTTATAAGTAAAGGCATTGCATCTAGATCTAAGGATGTTACAATTACATTATACATCACATCAGTAACTGAGTACAATACCCCCTTTTGCTTGTACTTCACTAGACACCTGCAACAATTGGAGAGATCACAGGTTCACAAAACAAGTCTTAAGTGGAAAGACTGAAAGCTCTATCATTGTATTCTGCCTCCTAAAGGTTTCTAAGGGGTAACCTGTGCCTAGCTTACATGACCATCTCTGACCCAGCCTTGATGGAAAAGCTGCGCATTTATAAATCAAACTGCAGGAAGGTCACTCACTCCAGGGATCTTAACGTAGCCTCTGGCATGAACAGGTCACACTGGAGAGATACATACATCTCCCAGAGACTGACATTTCTCTGGAACAAGCTTCCAATTCACGTGAAACAGAGCTACTTCCTGACCTTCAAATGCAACCTAGATCAGTGGATGGGGGAACCACAAATCTACTCCTGGGGTGGTGCCCATGTTCATCCTAGACACAGGAAATTGGTACTAACTACCATAGACACTTAGGTCTGTGAACTTCACTCACCCAACCACTGACAACTGGGGCAAGTGGAGATAAATATGGCTAGGCTTGTAAGGGGTCTAGGGCTGTTAGCCTAGTAAGTGCCTATGAACCTAAGAACCTATATTCCAGTCTGAAAAAAAAATCCATATAATCTACAACCTGGTTCCAATATTAAAAAATGTTTTTGCAGTGGAGAAAGTTTCCTTGTATCTTCCACCTGGCAGACTGCCTTCATACCCCCCAAATATATCTATATATCCATATATACTTAAATATATAGATACAGACCCTGATATCACACAACATTGGGGAAAACAAGAAACTTCCTAATCCCATCTGTTATTTGAGCTTACTGGCCAGACTGAGTAACAAGATGATTAGCAAAAATGCAGAATTCCTTGGTCAACCAAAATGATAGTGGTAGATAAATGTACAAACCTACGTCCTATGTCAGTTGAGCTATGATGTTGTTCACATATTATGTTTTAATATCCCTCTATCACGCTATCTATCTCCAAACCATATTGTTCTCATATTGTTTCAGTATCTGTATGTTTATGTATCTGTTTATCTGAATATATCATTATACATCTATATTGTATCTATCTATATATAATCTTTATATCTCTATCTATCTATCTATTTATCTATCTATCTATCTATCTATCTATCTATCTATCTATCTGTATGTATGGAGAGCCTATCTTTTAGCTCAACATTTGGAAAATCAAATGTTTGTAATGCTGGCAGAAGTGATCAAATTGTTATACAATTGCAGAATGTCTGCATTACTTTGTGGAAGGTGACATTGCAGGGGGAATTGGGAATTTTCCCTTTCCCTACTGTTGAATGATCTCAGAGTTGGGGTATATAAGTAGCAGGGGTGTAGGCAGTGCACACTCCCCCTCCCCCGAGATTGCAGCCAAATTTGTTTGAGTTTTGATTTTTTGATTTTTCAATATTTTAATGTTTGATCATTTTAAATAGAGCAGTTTGTTTTATTTTGTTAGTTTTAGACTATAAGGTAGTATACCCACTATAAATATAAACATCATTACTTCTACATAATATTAAGCAAATTACCAAATTGTTGATTCTTAATTCCAAAGTATTTTATTACTAGCCAGCTTAATAATACTTTTAGTAATATATTAAGCTTTTGATCTTCAGTACAACTTTCTGCAGACCACAATGTTTAGAATGTTTCTGATGCTTTGTTTAGTCAACAAAATAACAAGGTAATCTCATTAACGTTTCTGTTTCTATTTTGTTTTTGCAATGAATACCCTCATCTTTTCTGATAAAGTCAAATCTGCAAATGATCTGATGTACATAATCAAACATGCTACCAGTCAAAAAACTGTAATACCATTTGCCCACTAAGTTAAATACAGAATTCATGTAAGGATCTGAAAAATTAATGAAACATAAAAATAAAAACTCCAAATTAACTTAATTTAGCAATTTGGGTTTGGTTAGCTTGTCATTTATAAGCGTAGATGGCTCAACAAGCACCCTATGTTGACTCCCACAAACTAGCAACGCACACCCTCAGCTCTTCAAATGAAGAGCAAAAAAAAGTATGTTTATTCTACTGGCACACCAATCAGATGGACAGATGCATAACACATACACACCACTTCATCTAGCCCCTGCCATTCAAATTAAATATTTGTGCCCTGCCCCGGCCCTCCTTCCTCATACTTAGTAAAAAATAAATACATAATTATTCTTTTTAACTGTGGCAAACTGCTTGCTATAAATGTAGCAAACAGTTGCTATAGTTTATTCCCTGATTGCATAGAGCATTATGGCACTCACATTTTAGCTAAAAAAAAAAAAAAAAACCTTTCTCTTTTAAAGTGTAGCAAACTGCTTGATACAAATGTTACAAACAGTTGCTATAGTTTATACCCTGCACAGAGCACTTTAGCAAACAGGCTTGAATGCAAATGCAATGCTGTTTTTTTAGAAGCTGGTATTGCATTAAAAAGCATTCAAGATGATGGATGTCTGATCGTGCCCCCTAGGACAGTTGCCACTCTGCACTGCCCTAGCTATGTTACTCTCTCTCATATATATAAATACATGTATTCTGCAGCTTGGCACATGCTGTTGATTTTGCCCACAATATTCCAAATGGTATGACTATGAATGCTCAAGTAGAAAACAACAGATTGCGATATATAGACATGCACTGCATTTCAGCACAATGCTAGCATTGATAACTGACATTGTGTGACAACAGTAAGAAGCATTGAATATGCAAATGGGAAAATGCAGTGCTTATGGGTAACTTACATGTATTCGGGTAATTAAATGAGCCATGTGGCAAGTATACAAGAGTACTTATCTGTGCAGTGCACCAGTGCAGGTCAATCAATCTGTACAGTAAAATGTATACCCATAAGTGAGTACTTATCTGTGCAGTGCACCAGTGCAGGTCAATCAATCTGTACAGTAAAATGTATACCCATAAGTACATGAAGCAGTTCAGTAAGTGACTGCACACCACATCTAAATATAAAGTAGTGCTGATATCAACTAGGGTGTATGTGTCACCATGCCTCTTTGCAGGATTATACTCTGTACCACACACTGCTATGTAACCATATATTGTTTGGCCATTATGATAGCATTGATGGATAAAGCCTTGACTATTGCCCACCTGACCTGCATTTAGTTAGCAACTTGGGTGATAGTGGTAATGTGGGATGGGTGTTCCCATCTCAGGGGAGGGTTTTCAGTGGGTGTTCCCAGATAATGATCCCTGGTGGAGACTGCGGACATGGGAGTGGGGGAATAGTTTAATGAAGGATTAGGGTGGGGCCTTTGAGTGAGATGCTGCAGAGGCAGGGTAATATATCAGCATGTCCCCATTGTACGTCTGCCTTCACAACAATACCATGATGTATTTCGTCAACTGATTTAACTGCAGAGCATGTTATGCTGCTTAATAAAGGTCTTCCCTTTGTTCCAGCAAAATGAGCAGATCATGCTGAGATGTTAAAAGACCTGAGATTATTAGGCAGAAGTTTAACACTAAAAACCATTTATAATGATAATAATGCACATGACATTTTCTTATACAAGAAACCTAGCACTTTCATTCCAACTACCGATTCAGTGGTACAATCCTTTATTAATATGTGTGAGCTTGAATTCAGGCAGCTCTTTGCTGAAGGGATTACAGCTAACTTTTGTAACATGTCAAGAGAAGATCACCTAGCTTTAAATGAGCTTAAAAACATGCATTCAATTGAAATTAAATCTGCTGACAAACATGGAGGCATAGTAGTTCTGGACAAAGAATTATATTTGAGACAAATGAGGATACTATTGCATGACACCAATCCATATCAGTGTGTTTCTAAAGTGATTGTGAATAGCATAATTGAAAAAGTGCCTTTCTAGTTTTTGACTTACTGATGACAGAATTAATTATTGAAGATTTATTCAGGTTCTTTAGCATCACCCATCCATTAATCCCTATGATTTATGGTCTACCTAAGATACACAAAAACAGAAATACTCCACCAATGAGACCAATAGTCTCTGGTACTGGTTGGTGCACTGAACCTTTATCTCTTTTCTTAGAAAACAACCTCTAGACACATGTCACACTATTTTGAAAAACACTAATTCTGTTTTAGAGAGACTATACACTAGATTGATAACAATAGACTGTGAATATATCTTCGTTACACTAGACACTGAATCCCTCTTTACTAGTATTCCTATTGATAAGGGCATAGAAATGATCAGAGAATTTATGACTGTGAAGAATTGTTTTTCTGACAACAAGATAAAGTTGATATGTGCCTTACTAGAACTTGTATTAGAAAATAATGTCAGTACCTTTGGGAATTAATTTTATATTCAGAAAGTTGGCATAGCTATGGGCACTGCTTGTGCTAATAGCTACGCCAACTTGGTTTTTAGCACATTGGGAACACACCTGTATTTTGTCTGAAGTTAATGAATACTATGATAAAATCCTATGGTATGTGCGTTTTGTGGATGACATTTTCTTATTGCGGAAGGGAGATATACATGAACTAGATAGATTTGTTTCATATATGCACAACACCACTGACTTTTTGAAGTTCACATACAAACATTCTTTTAGTGAAATAGAATTTTTAGGTATGTTTCTGATTAAATCTGACTTGAATCAAGTACACAGCAGCATTTTTAAGAAACCCACTAGAAAAAAATTCCCTTCTGCATAAAAACAGTATGCATCCCAGACACATTCCCCCATAAGGTATTGAAAGGGCAGACTTACAGAGCACTCCGACTACATAATGAAGACAGTGATGCGAAAAAAGCTCTTACAAAACTTAAATCAGAATTTTTACAGCGTGGATACACAGCAAGAGAGATAGACAACACCATGAAAGAAGCATGGACACAAAGATCCGATAGATGCAGGCCTTACTTTGAAAACACAGCTGATACAACAAATACAAATGAATCATCTCTGCCCACTGCAGACATTTTCAGGATTGTTTTTCAGTATTCCAGTGACATTAATGATTATTGTGATATCATTAAGAAGAACTGGCACATTTTGCATCAAACTCTTGAACTTATAGACGAAGTAGGCAGCATGCCCTCATTCTCCTTTAGAAATAACAAATCTTTAAAGCAACATCTTTACTGCAAAACAAGCTCTGCGCAAACACCCCTTTCCACCAGGATTGGCACATTTTCATGCAGGAACTGCTCAGCCTGCAAACACATTTACACTAAAGCATTGTACAAACACCCTCTTTGTAATTTTAATATTAGATTGAATCCCTATGCAGATTGTAAAACAAATAATATAGTGTATTTTTCTTTCTGCCAGAAATGCCATGTGTATTACATGGGCAAAACGAATAGATCTTTTAAGGATAGAGTCCTGGAACATGTCAGAGACATTAAAAATAAAAAAGATACCAATGCCTTAGCTACTCATATGATGCAAACTGATTCTACACATACCTTCAGATTTTTGGTATTGCAAATTATAGATGCAAATATTTGGGGATGGGACCTAGAAAATCGTACTGAGATTGCTGAGCAAAAGTAGATTATTTTGCTCAGTGCTGAAAGACATCCAGGTCTTAACAATACTTCCTCCTTAAAACCGTTTTTGAGAGCACGACCACTCAAACATAGATAGATTTTTTGCTATATATAGTTGCGTTTTTTTATAACATGTACATGCATATATATTTTTTTGTCTTTTATATACTTAATTTAACATTATATGTTTTATGTGTTATTTGATTGTTTAAAATGTAAAAAACTTTCTAAGGTTTCTTTTTAATGCTTAATTGATCAGCTGACTATTATAAGGTACTATATAAGGATGCATTCATTTATTTTACTTTGTCTGTTGAAGCAACTTGTAATGTCATGAAAGCGATTACTTTTGTTGTTTTACTTTTACTTAATTTGTATTAAATGTTTCTAGCCTTGTAAGCTCTGTGCAGTTTTATTTCTCAGTCAATACCATGGGACTGTTGGGAAGGAGAAAATTGAGTAGGGTATAAAAGAAATCCCTCTCTTGGAAGGAATGATGGCCAGACCCACCAACCAAGTGCCCTTAAGATGCAGCCAAATGGACAAAGTGTCGGGGTAGGAGGTGGCAGGCTGATCCAGACATGAATGTTGGGCTCTGGGGTATGGTACAGAGTGATGATGTAGGGAAAAGCAAAAAAAAAAAAAAAGAACTAACCACATTTTAAGTGGGGATTCACTTAGATGGTGCCCAGGTATGTGGACACCTGCTGTATTCTAACATTGGAAGGGAAAAGGTGCACAGGAACCTCAGAAAAGGGGAAGAGCAAACAAGAAGTAAGCACATAAGGATGACATATATGAGTGTACAGAATGGAGGAAGGGCAGAAATGTATGGGTTGAGAAAAAATGATTTCCTTATTTTAAGGAAGATGTAAGGGGTTGAATGGTTATGGTTAAACAAGGGGTATAAAGGGGACAAGAAAGTATGTGGGGGAAGATAAAAAAGCACATAGAAGAGATACATGGGGTGGAAGTACACACTTAAGATGGTGATACATTTCAGAAAAAAACATAGATTGGTTAAATGTTGACATGGAGGTCTGGACAATGTACAGGGTATGGTGCAGTACACAAAAAAGGGTTGGTGTATAGCTGAAATTAGCATGTGGGATGTGTATTTACTGTGTTATCCAGTCCTTGCGCAGATGGATGTAAGAAAGATACAGCCACAAATGATAGGTCAGGTAACCAGTAATATGAGCTATACCCTCCCCTGGTGGCTCAGCCATAGGGTCTGATCAGTAAATGATAGATCAGGTAACCAGTAATATGAGCTATACCCTCCCCTGGTGACTCAGCCATGGGGTCTGATCAGTTGGGTGAATCTTGGTATTCACTTCAGTGTGCTCTCCATATGAATCATGTATCTTCTCTTTTTTTACTTCACTGCAGCCTTCACCACCTGCTCCAGCTGTTGCCGAGGAACACTAAGTAATGCAGGTAAACTACTCACAGGAAGGTAATCAGCATGAACATTTTGTAAACAAAGTGAAGATTATGACATGCCAGCCTTTATGTGGGAAACTAAGTATGGTTGGCTACAAGCTTCTGCTGCACTCTGTGAAAAGCAACTTAGTTTACATCATGTTTTCCTTACGCTGAAAAGAGAAAGGGACTATCAGAGAACCATGACAACTCAAAGGTGAAATGTTAAAACTATATTAAGCTATTAAAGAGAACATGACACAAGCATACATTTTAGTTAGTTAGTTAGCTAGTCAGTTATTGCTTTTTGTTTACCTTTTCTTTTCCACTACTTCAACAAATGACTCAAAACTCCTTCACTTCCATGGAATTATGACTAAAGGACCATCAGTTAATCCTGAATGCCAAAAAAAAAAATAATGCTTTTCACACCCAGATCTCTTTCAGCTACATGTACACCATGTGACAAAGGGGGATACGACCAGCCTAGCTATCTGGAATTTTGTAAATAATTAGATATAATTTGTGAATATCAACATGATTCAAATCAGATATTTGTGTTACAAAGGTATTAGAGCTGTATGTCATATAAGATGGTTTGTATTGTTATTGTCTTGGGAGTGTTTTACTGATCTTTGACTTCCAAGATATGCAAATATCTGAGGAAAGCCCTTGTGTATATATTTTCACAGGTAGATGCTAAATAGCGCTAGCTTTCAGCAGTGGGGGTTTACCTGGGATAGTCAGAGAACAAGAATTGATGTAATTCTGCAAACTATCCCAGTAGTAATATTTGAAATATTAATTTAAGAACTCTCTGAGAAACACTCTGCATTCTGTATTCTGTCTTTGACCTGACAACATAATCTAAAGGATCTATTCACCACATCTACCTTGCTGCTCTTAAGTAAGTTTTTAGGTTATAGTAATTATCTTGGATATAGTCAGAAATATAGCAACGATTAGCTTATATATTTTTCTTTATTTATTTGAGACAGCCCTGCAATGTTGTTTTATGTATTTCCTGTGATTTTTAAATCTGATGCTACTGTAAATGTATATTTAGTATTGCCTTGTTCTTTTATTTTTTATTAAATATATGTAAACCTTTCATTGTGGCTGGTCTGTCTAGACATATTTAAGTTCTGAGTGTACTTTCATATTTATTTGGTGACACTATATAGGCCACTCCTAACAGTCTTGCTCTTGGTCAAACTAACATTTGTATTGATAGTAACATTGCATAGTAAGATTGGACACTCTTTATTAAGGGTTTTAAAGTAGCTAATAAAGAGGTGGCTGGTGGCAGCAATAACTATCTTATAGTCTGGGCAGAAGGGGGCATAGTATTAAACCTGAACCAGCCTTTCCCAGGTGTGTGTGTGTGTGTGTGTGTGTGTGTGTGTGTGTGTGTGTGTGTGTGTGTGTGTGTGTGTGTGTGTGTGTTCGTGTGTGTGCTCGTGTGTGTGTGTGTGTGTGTGTGTGTGTGTGTGTGTGTGTGTGTGTGTGTGTGTGTGTGTAAATCAAACCTCAAATATTGTGTGTCAGCTACTTGGGCAGAGACACGAAGCACTGGTTGATCAGAGAGGGTGCTGGAGGTCTTGGCTTGGCCACTCAGCTGAGATCTCAAACTCTATAGTTGTGCCAGTGGGGATTTTTATTGTGGATCTGGAAAAAGAAGGAGAAATCACTCCAGACTGAATGTGGTCTCTGTGTGCTCTTAAAGGAAATTGCACTTGATACAGAGAGCTGCATCTGGAAATACTGTGTGTGCAACTTGTCATCCTCCTATTGTATGTCTCCCACTGGTGCCAGTGGTTTGGGTTGAGGCTCCTTGATTACTGGGCCAATGGTGGGTCATCACATTTATTGGTTGGCAGTGGTGGGATATCCACATATTGGGATTCAGTGATGTGATTATTGAATTCCTGTAGCCTGTAAACAGTGGTCACTAAGGAAAGTGTTTCTACTTCCAATTAGCCACTCAGTGAACATTCAGAGTTTCATATTACAATATTTTTATTTTTTTTTGTTAGCTTAGTCAGGGAGAGCAGGCAAGGATGTCAGCAGAAGAGTATGGCAAGCTGACAAGGATCAAGTTGGCTGAGATGTGGCAAGCGAAAGGACTGAGGCATGCCAGCTTGACTAAAGCAGAAATGATTGCAGCCTTAGTCACAGCTGCATCACAGGCTAGCAACCAGGAGGACAGCCAGACTGGCCTGGGGAAAGTGCAACTCTCAGAATATGGACAGTTCAACTTTGCCTCAGAGGAATTAAAAATCTGTCTGGAGTTAAAGGGACTTGAACTGGAGGCCAAATATTTAGAGCTGGAATCAGCAGAGAGACTGTGGCATTTGGAGGGTGAAGAAAAGAAGAAACAGATGGCATTAGAATCAGCAGAGAGACTGAGATGTCTGGAAGCTGAAGAAAATGAGAGGCAGAGGCAACATGAAAAGGAGATGCTGACTCCACCAAAGTCATGGAAGTAATGGGGAAGGGAATAACTGAACCCCCAGAAGCAACAAAGGTCAGTAAATTTCATCCATAGTTTACAGATGGTGATAATTTTGATACCTTTATTCATATTTTTAAAAGGGTACGTAAACAATATAATGTTGACCAAGGGCTATGGGTAGGGTTCCTGAACCCTTTACTCCATGGTAAAGCTGTAACTGCAATTTTTAAATTGTCTGATACTGATTGCTTAAATTATAATACTGTTAAAATAGTTATTGTTTTAAGGTAAAACCTGAAGCTTATAGAAAAAAGTTTTATGAGCATAGACACAAGGCAGATGACGAAAGTGTGTGTGACTATATTGCTGTGTTAAGCACTTATTTCATAGATGGGTGACTGGATGTCAGGTCACCACTTTTGAAGGGCTGGAAGTCCTTTTGGTGAGGGATAAGCCCTTAGCACTTTGCCTGAGGAAGTGATGATCTGGTTGGCATAAAGGCAATGCAATACCGCAGATGACTTTGGGAAAAAAGGGAGACATGCATAGCAAGCAGAGCATCACTGTATAGGAATAGAATACCCAGTGCTGGTCATGGGTCTAAGGGAACCCATAGTGGGCAGCCTAAACCACACCAACAGAGTCTGCCAGTAGCAGGAGAAGCCACTAGTTCAGATACATGACAAGTATCAAGGGTTAAATGTTTTAAATGCAACCAGTGGGGGCCATGTAGCATATAGATGTCTATGGAGGCAAGGTGGGGAACAAAAGTTGGGAGAACCAGTAAGTGGGAATGACAGAATGCCAGCAGTAAGTTTTCTGGAGACAACAAGGGTACCAAATAACCACAAGAGGGTATATCCTATCTTAAGTAGATGGGAAACAGGCCACTGCTAAGAGAGACACAGCCTCTGACCTAACCATTGTGAAGTCTGTAATGGTTAAAGAGGAGCACTACTTGCTTGGGCAGTCTACTCCAGTCAGAGCTTTAGGATGGACCCCATTCCAAATAACTTTGGCTAGGGTTCAACTTGACTGGGAGGGTGGAAAAGGAAGCAAGCAAGTAGGTGTGTTTGAGGATATTCCTACAGATGTCCTGATAGGAAATGATTTTGATGATACCTTGTGTGCATGCAGTTACATGCAGTCAGGCTTAGAGACTAGCATGTGAGTCTGATTGCCTAGGGTGGACCTAGACAGACTGCACATATGATGCCAGGACTGGTGAGGTGCTTACTTCTGATAGGGAGCTACCCAGTAGCAGTGAGACTGAAGGTGAGCCACAGCTGCATGTGGGTACTGATGTTCCCTTGCACAGAGTGACTGCAAGGGTAAAGGTGAGTAGAAGTACACATGGTGACCAGTGAGGCGCGCTGTCAGAGAATGCCAGACTTCCTGTGGAAGGAGAGCTGGGAAGAGTTACAAAGAAAGAGCTGAGACAGACTCAGCTCTCAGACCCTATTTCAAGGCCTGAGGGAGGTAGCTAGAGAAGCATCTGATTCTAAAGGAAAGGGAGAATCTGTATACTGGGACAACGGGTTAATTTATAGAGTGTGGACCACTGAGGGAGGGCTAGAGGTGAGACAATAGAGCAGTTGGTAGTACCCAGAGCCTATCATTTGGCACTTTTAGCCATAGCCCATGACATTACCTTTGCAGGTCATATGGGCATAAAGCATACAAAGAGACAGATTATGTAGAACTTTTATTGGTCTGGGATTTCCAGGGATGTAGCAGGGTACTGCGGGACTTGTGAGCAGTGCCAAAAGGAAAGCCTTTGCCTGTGATTGAGGGGCCATTTCAAAGGGTGTGTCTGGATAGTGTGGAGCCTCTGAATACCCCAAGTTCCACAGGAAAGAAGTATATCCTAGTGGTAGTAGACTATGCTATCAGATACCCTAAGGCACTGGCTCTGTCCTTCATAGAGGTAGAAAAGGTGGCAAATACCTTGTTAGAGATTTTCAGCAGGGTAGTTTTCCCAAAAGAAATACTGAATGACAGAGGTGCCAATTCACATCAGACCTGTGGGCTTGTCTATGGGAGCACTGTGGGGTGAAGCACCTAAAGACCACACCTTACCACCCTTAGACTAATGGTCTGTGGGGAGGTTAAACTCTACACTAAAGACCATGTTACAGACATTTGTAAACCAGTTCAATAGGGAGTGGGACAAATATTTGTTCTATCAGTTGTTTGCTTATAGAGAGGTGCCACAGAAATCCACAGGTTTTTCACCCTTTGAGTTGCTGTATGGGGATAGGGTGAGGCAACCTCTATATTTGATTCATGATGAGTGGAAGGGTTAGTGTGAATCCCACAAGGAGTCTGTTGTGGTATATGCCCTAAATCTCAAGACAAGGCACAGGGAACTCATGGGCTTGACCCAGGAGAACCTGGCAGAAGCCCAAGAGAAGAAAAAGATCTGGTATGATAGGAATGCTCGAGTTAGAGAGTATGTTGTGGGGCAGCAGGTTATGGTTCTCATTTCTGTCAGACACAACAAGCTGCAGGCAGCTTGGGAGAGCCCCTCAAGGTGGTACGGAAGGTCAGTGATGTTAACTACATGGTGGAACTGCTAGGCAGGAGGCAGAGATACAAACTGTACCATGTTAACATGATGAAACCTTACCATGATAGGGAGACCCTGGTGCTAAGTATTTGCAGTAGGAGCCAGGGGGCATCTGAGGGGGATCTACAGCTACAGGGAGGCAGCCAGCAAAATCCCAAATTACTATGGTGGAGCCTAGGAATGTAGGCATATGACAGGACAGTGCAGCACTGTACTGGGGTCAGCAATGCCAAGGCAGCTGGAATATCAAGATAGGGTATGAGATAATGTATTCCCAGATAGGCTCATTCCTCTCAAGTAACATTTCTTAAGGTTCATTTGAAAAATTAGCTTGAGTCTTTGAGGGGAGAAAGAAGTGTGACAAAGGGGAATACTGCCAGCCCAGCTATCTGGAATTTTGTAAATAATTATATGTCATTTGTAAATAGCATGATTCATATATAAGATGTTTGTGTTACAAAGGTATTAGAGTTGTATGTCATCTAAGAGTTGTATGTCATCTAAGATGGGGATCATTCAAAAGATCCCCAAAAGTTTTGACATGCCATTAACTCTCTCCTAAAACCAGGCAAAACTACCACACCCACTCCTAATTCTACAAATGACAATAAGGACTTTGCCTCCCAATTCAATCACCACTTCACAGAATCCATCTTAACACTATCCTCCCAACTATCCAAAAACAGCCCTACATATAACCCAATGAAATGCCCCGACAACATCCCATCCTTTATGATCTCACCCATTCCCACCTCAACAATTAAAAAACACCTCTTAAAACTGAAACCTACCACCCTTGCCACTGAAAATCTACCAGCCAACTTCCTAAAAATAGCTGCTGAATCATTAACCTACCCTGTTTCTATTCTTATCAATCGCTCCACACAAGAAGCATATGTCCCACAGCTATGGAAGGTATCATACATTATTCCACTACATAAAGGCAGAAACTCTTATGAATATTCAAATTATCACCCCATTTCCATTCTACCCCCCTTATCTAAAATACTAGAGAAATTTATACATTCACAGGTAACACAATTCCTAAACTCACACCATCTTCTCTCCCCCACACAACATGGCTTCCGACAACACCATAGCACAACCACCACTCTGCTCTCTTTCACCAGTCTGATCAACCAACATAGAAATAATAACAACTTTGTATATGCAATATTTCTAGACATATTCAAAGCATTTGACATGGTTTCACATTCCTTACTACTAGACACTCTGTCATACCTATCCTTTGCCCCTTCCACTATAACCTGGTTTAAAAGCTGTCTGTCAAATAGGCAACAATCTGTCCAATGGCAAAGTATAATATCCCCCTTACTCCCAACTACCACAGGTGTACCACAAGGCTCCATATAGGCCCACTTCTTTTCTCCATATTTACCAATAATCTCCATTCCACCACACAGCATTCTTCACTTATATAATACACTGACGATTCAACTCTTTCCTGTTCAGGTCCATCACTTCCCACCATGCAACAACTCACCCAGGAATCATTTAGCTCTGTGGAAAGTTGGATCACTCAGATCCAACTTATCCTAAACCCTAATAAGACCAAATTACTACTTTTCACCCCCAACAAAACCATTTCCACCCCTCTATCCTTCACTATTTCATCCAAAAATGGCACTATCTCTCCCTCTGACCATATCATACTCCTAGGCAGTGAAACTGATAAAACTCTACACTTCAACATCCACATTTCACAAACTATCAAAAAAGTTCATAAAAAATGGGAATACTATATAAGCACAGGAAATCCCTCTCAAAACAAGCATGGATTACCCTAGCCCAAACTCACCTCTTGTCTACCCTAATGTATGCTGCTCCAATTCTTACCCAGTTTAGAAAACTTGACCTTGCCAGACTCGAATCATGTTATAATAAAATCGTCAAGTTTGCAAACAACTCCACCTTTAGAATCCACCATTGCCAGTCTCTAAGGGAAGAGCAATGGTTGGAACTTCCCCAGCTACTAACCTATCACCAGTTAGTCATTACTTACAATGTGGTAACACATCCAGAAAAAAACCTGCACTAGGCCAACTTCTCACCCACTATAATACAAATCTTCCTCTCCGATCTTCTGACAAACCCCTCCTCTGTATCTCTAGGGCTAAAAATGCTGCAGGAAAAGCACTGTACTCCCACTCCATAGCTGGAGCCTGGAATAATCTCCCTCCTGCTCTGATTTCTGCACCTACCTCTTCTCACTTTAAAACTCACTTAGAACACACTTAAAGAATAAGTGGCTATGCCAATGTATTACATAAGTCCTCAAATTATTCCTCTTATATACCTCACTTCCTAATATACCTACTGTAATATATATTACAGTCTATGTCTTCTCCTAATGCTGATTGAATTTGTATACTTATTCTGTTATTAACCACGCGTAACTATTTTTTCCTGTATATATAGGTCTTATGTCTTTTCTGTATTCTGTATTTTAACATATTGTTTGAAAATTCTCTGTATACTGTATTTTAACATATTGTGTAAAAATTTACTTACTGTGATTTTACTTACTGTAGAGCTTTTCTCCCCGGGTCTCTGCTGAAAATGGACCTGTGTCCAGGCGGACCATCCCGGTTATGAAATGTAAAATAAATAAAAATAAAATAAAAGTTTAGAGATGTATGCTGAAGAGGTATTTTACAAAGTGCTGTTTGAAATGTATCCACAGTGTACCCTACTGCAATAGAACAGAAATGAACACACACTATTGTAACTGTTTAAATGTATATCTTTTAACAGGGGAAACTGGAATACAGAAGGTTAATTTGCAAAACTTCAGAAAAATAGCTGAAATTAAATTACTTTATGGCTGGGCTATAACAAAAAGATGTTATGTTTCAGTTTCAGTGCAGCAACAGACACAACGCCTGTGCTGAGAAGTTTTCTGTATTATCTTGGAAGTATTTTATTATTTTGTGACTTCCAGGATCTGCAAAAATCTAAGGAAAACCCTTGTGTATATATTTTCACAGGTAGAAGCTATTTACTGCTAGCTATCAGCAGTGGGGGATATACCTGGCATAGAGTCAGATGACAAGAAATTATGTCATTCTGCAAGCTATCCCAGCAGTAATATTTGAGATATTAATTTAAGAACTCTCTGAGAAAGACTCTGCTTTCTGTATTCTGTCTTTGACCTGACATCGGCTAGAGAATGTATTCACCACATCTGCCTTGCTGCTCTTAAATAAGTTTCTAGGTTATAGTAATTCTCTTAGATATAGTCAGGAATATAGCAACGCTTAGTTTAGATATTTTTCTTTATTTATTTGAGACTGTCCTGCAATGTTGCTTTAAATATTTCCTCTGATTTTGAACTCTGATGTTACTGTAGATGTATATTTAGTATTGTCTTCTTCTTTTATTGTTTATTAATAAAAATATTTAAACATTTCATTGTGGCTGATCTGTTTAGACATATTCAAGTTCTGAGAGTACTTACATATTTATTTGGTGACATTGCGTAAGCCACTCCTAATAGCCTTGCGCTTGATCAAACTACCATTTGTGTTGATAGTATCATTACACAGTAAGATTGGGTGCCCTTTGTTAAAGGCTTTTAAGTAGTTGATAAAGAGGTGGCTGGTGGCAGTATTAACTACCTTATAGTCTGGGAAGAAGGGGACATAGCTAGTAATCATGTGCCAGTCTTTCCTGTGTGTGTGTGTGTGTGTGTGTGTGTGTGTGTGTGTGTGTGTGTGTGTGTGTGTGTGTGTGTGTGTGTGTGTGTATAAATCAAATGGCTTGGCCACTCAGCTGAGATCTCAAACTCTATACGTGTGCCTGTGGTGAGTCTTACTGGGGATCTGGAGAAAGAGGGAGAAACCAGCTCCGGACTTACTGTGGTCTCTGTGTGTTCTTAACGGAAACTGAACTTGATGCAGAAAGCTTCATCTGGAAATACTATGTGTGTAACTTATCATTCTCCCAGTGTACATCTTCCACTAGTGCCAGTGATGAGGACTGAGGCTCTTTGATTGATGACCCACTGGTGGGCCATCACACACCTTTCAATATTAGTTAACAAACATCACCACCATATAAAATGTAACAAATACCAAACTACTAGGAGTCATAATAAACAATAACTTAAACTTTGACCTGCATGTCACCCAAGGCATTGAGAAAACAAATCAAAAAATGACCTTCCTCTGCTGAAACAAACCCTACCTTAGTTACCTCATCATGAAAATCCTTGGCATCATCCTACCTGCTCCCCACCCTCTTCTCTGCATAACCCCTATTAACCAATATTCAAGCCACCCTACTAAATAGATTAGAAGTATACTTTAACAAAGTAGCCAAATTTGCAGCTAATGCAGCCTATGGTATGCACCACTCCTTAGCACTAAAGAAGCTCATCTGGCTAGAACTACCAAATCACCATACATTCACTCAGCTTCAAACTGACCATAAAATAATACACAAAACACACACATGCCCTTCTCTACAAAACATTTTCAAATACTACTCCCCAACATGTTGCCTTTGCTCGGGTAATCTTAGCCTACTAACAATTATTGTAGAATAGAGTGTGTGTGCTGTAACTTTATGAAGCATTTCAAGGACGGCAAGTGCATATAAATAGCAAGCACGTGCTAGCTTCAGTGCCATTTTGAGAGTACAGCCAGAGAGTGAGCATGTATGAGTGTAATAGCTAGTTTTTTTTATAAGTTTATCTAAGTTAAAGTTATTAAGCCTCAATCCTGATGTGTTTGTACATAATAAAGCTGCTTGAACAGAACCCACAAAGACTCATCTATTTTTATCTTGACTGGACAAGTGACATGGTGTCAGAACCAGGATTTCAGAGACTGCTTTTCAGAGTTATGAGGTGCAGAGTTAACAGTGAAGGTAAACTAAGAGAAACAAGCACAAAAAAGGGCCAGAAATGAACCAAAGGTAATGAAAACTTGTACAAATTATTTTATAAAAAAGACAAAATTGAGTATTACAAGGGCACAAACTGCATAAGAATGAAATGTTTTGTACTGTCCAGATCAATGGTAAATCCATCAAGCTCAAAGTAGACACTGGCTCAAAGTGTAACACTATGTCAGCAGACACATTTGTTAAGGTGAGAACTAATGGATAACTCAATGCGGCTAGTTGTGCGGAACCTGTTGCCTATTCAAGTGAAGAAATTCAAACCGAAGGCTTGGTAGTGTTTTCATGTTATTTGGCTAGGAACTGTTACAGCTTGTTATTCTATGTAGTTCAAAGACCTGTGCAGTCATTATTGGGTCTCAGTGACAGTCTGAGAATTAATTTGTTTTTTTTTTACCAAAGAAGTTCATCATATAAGCACATAACCTAGTTCCAATTTTACTGAAGCCATTTTCTCAGAGTATGCTGATATTTTTGATGACAAGTTGGGCAAGCTTCCATTTGTGTATTCTATGAAGTTAGACCTAGAGGTCAGTCCAGTGGTCAGATCAGCAAGAAAAGTTCTGATAACTATGCAGAATAAAGTTAAAGCTCAGATGGATAAAATGGTACAGCAAGGTGTAATTTGTCCGGTTACAGAACCAATTGAATGGGTGTCATCCATGGTAGCAGCCCATAAAAAAGGCTAAGACAAAATCAGAATATGTATTGACCTAAGAGATTTGAACAAAGCATTAAAGAGACCACATCATCCAATGTGTACTGTCAAGGAAGTCACAGCACTAATATTAAATGCCACTGTTTTTCTGTCTTAGATGCAAAAAGTTCATTTTGGCAAGTGATGCTTGATCACAAATTCTCATTACTCACTACTTTCAGTAGCCCATTTGGCATATATAGATTCCTCAGGAT
This sequence comes from Protopterus annectens, assembly GCF_019279795.1. Taxonomy (NCBI): domain Eukaryota; kingdom Metazoa; phylum Chordata; order Ceratodontiformes; family Protopteridae; genus Protopterus; species Protopterus annectens. Next base: position 568,961,676 of record NC_056743.1, read on the forward strand.
GGCATTTGGAATAAATTCAGCAAGTGAAGTCTTTCAGCATGCAATGGAGCAAATTATTTTCAGGTTATCCTTGTGCCATAATAGTAGATGATTTATTGGTTAGAGGCAATGGTGATGCAGAGCATGACCGAAACCTTAAGAAAGTTCTAGACAGAGCATGTGAAGTGCACTTAAAGCTCAATCCTCTGAAGTGCAAATTGAGACTACCAGAAGTTATGTATGTAGGTCATTAATTTACTAGCACTGGCTTGCGATCAGACCCGTCCAATCAAGCATCCATTCTTGAGATGCCAGCATCAGATAATTTTCAGGCTCTATAACATTTTCTTTGTATGCCCAACTATTTAGGCAAGTTTATACCAGAGTTCAGTGAGTTGACTTGAGAGAGCTGACATGTAAAAATGTTATACGGTCTTGGGTGGAGCAGCACCAGAAGGCATTTGAAGACCTTAAACAGAAAATTGCCACCCACCTACATTAAGATACCACAATGTCAATAAACCAGTAACTCCTTCCTGTGATGCTCCAAAACTTGATCTTGGTGCATTTATTCTTTAGGAATTCAGACCAGTAGCCTATGCATCTAGAACTCTTACGCAAATGAAATGCAATATGCTCAAATTGAGAAAGAACTTTTGGCAATAGCATTTGCATGTTCAGAGTTTCATGATTATATCCATGGTTGAGCTATTCAAATTGAAACTGATCACCAACCTCTAGTTAATATTCTAAAGAAGCCTATGCATTATTCTCCATGAGAGTACAAAGCATGATGCTCTCATTGCAAAAGTACAACTTCAAAATGGTCTGTACAAAAGACAGACTTCTTTATTTGGCTGATACCTTATCCAGATCACCCAGAAATACAATGGAACAGCTTCATGCAGAGAATGATGTCATGAAAGTGCATACTTTTTCTACCACAAGGCTTGATGAGCTGAGAGATCATATAAAGACTGATCCAATTTTGCAAAAGCTCAACCACTACATTAATGTCAGATGGCCCTCAAAGCAATGTAGTGTACCACCTAAAGTGCAAACTTATTTTCCTTACAGAGGTAAGATGTTGACATAAGATGGCATTATTTTCAAAGGTCCTAAAATTGTTGTTCTGGCTTCCTTATAACATGAACATATCCAGATTTTGCATTGTGGTCACTCAGGTTCCTAATCTACCAAAAGAAGGGTGACAGAACTAGTATTTTGGCCTTTTCTAGTAAAATACATTGATAAAGTACTTTCTTGTTGTTCAGCATGCAATAGTACTAAACCACATTTGCAAAAAGAACCACTTCAGTTAAGTCAAGTTCCTGAGCTACCTTGGTTGACAGTAGCCACTGATATATTTGAGTGGAACAATCAGCATTACTTAGAGTTGGTAGACTCTTATTCAAACTGGCTTGAGATTGATTTATTACCTAATCTATGATTTATTACCTAATCTAAGATCTACTTTTGTTATCACCAAGTTGAAATGTCATTTCATGGTCCATGGTAGTCCACACAAAGTTATTTCTGACAGTGGTACCCAATTTACCAGCCAGTTGTTTTCAGAAATTTGCAAAAGAAAGGGGCTTTTGTACATGTTACTAGTAGTCCAGAATATCCACAGTCAAATTGAGTAGCTGAATGTGCAGTACAGAATGCAAAGCAATTACTTGAGAGGTGAAAGCATGATAATACTGATGTATTTTTGAATTTACTTAATCTCAGAAACATATCTCCCGGATGATATACTTGGCTCGCCTGCTCACACGTCTATCTAGGCAAACCAAAACAACATTGCCTATTAGTTCCACTTTGTTGAGGGCTAAAGCTAAGAACAACAGGACAATTAGATTCCACTTATTCAGAGAGTGTTCTTTCCAGAAGTCCAGCTATGATAAATCAAACAGATTTCTTTGTTCATTCAAAGAAGGAAAGACAGTGAGGACACAAACAGTGAAAGGTTTCGACCAGATTAGTAAAGTAACAGGTATATGTACTGAGCCGAGATTCTACTTTGCAGAATCTGAGGGAGTGGAGTACAGGAAAAATCGGAGACATCTCCTTCTTGTACCAGAATCGATATTACAACATTGTTCCTGTGATACAGACTCTAGATCTCAGAGTGATCCAGACAATATTCCTGTTGCGGAATGTGTCATTAACTTCTACTTCCATTCCTGATGATGTTTCTGATGCCCCCTAAGGTTGAACATTCAGCAGAGACAGTCCCAATTTCTAGACCTAATTCTAATTTCTATGTCACATGCTTTGGTCGTATTTCCAGACCTAGTATGAAATACACAGCAACCTGGACATAGCTGTCTATATACCAAAAAACACAAATTCACCAGTAGGACTAATAGCTGTCTATATGTATTTGTTTCTGTATAACTGGATGACAAAGAATTATTTGTATTGATTGCATGTCAATTAATGTCATCAATATTGCATTACTTATTTCACACAGGGAGGATGTAGAATAGTGTGTCTGTGTTGTACCTTTAAGAAGCGTTTTAAAGTCAGCACGTGCATATAAATAGCAAGCATGTGCTAGTTTCAGTACCATTTTGAGAGTGCAGCCAGAGAGTGAGCATGTATGAGTGTAATAGCTAGCTTGTTTGTAAGTTTATTGAAATTAAAGTTATGAAGCCTCAATCCTGATGTGTTTGTAAAATTGCTTGAAGAGAACCTACAAAGACTTGTCTATTTTATCCTGACTGGAAGAGCGACAACTACCAAATCCTGTAATATAGCTGGAGATGTCTCCCATGTCATCAGAAAGTGGAACTCCCTGCCTATCCCACTGAAAACAGGACAGCAATGGATCTAGCTTTAAGCATAACATAAAACAGCAGCTAAACTACTCATGGATCTGTTCTTGTTCAAACCCTGACTGACACTCTCTTTTAAACTCTCAGATCTGTAGACTATCACTGACCCCTAAATTTCCAGCTCTTCTAACTTATACTGTAAATATAAATAAATCCCATCTATTTATAAGTGTACACTACTTTGCATCACTCCTTTGTAAATGAAATTTGTATATTGCTACATATGTAAATGCAACCTATTACTCCTCCGGAAAACAAATTGTATTAAACTCTGTCTTTATAGTATTATCCAATGGATAATTCTAAAACCACATTTGTTCTGTTAAGAAACTGATTTCTTTTTTCTTTGTAAAATCTTTATATATTTTTTTTTTGTAACTCTAATGAAGCTTTCCTTCCCTGGCCTTCATCGAAAATTGTCCTGAGATGGACCATCCAATTAAACAAAAGGCAATTAAAAAAAAATATATAAAGATATATATATATATATATATATATATATATATATATATATATATATATATATATATATATATATATATATATATATATATATATATATATTAGATGAAAGGCAGGAGAAAAGTATGTTTCCCCTGCATGCATGTTATGATATTATAGACAATGTGGCAAAGCCATACAGGGGGATACACTATGTAATGAGGAATTACTGTGACAATGTGAAGCATGACCTCTTCCCAGAATAGGACCCTGACAAAGCCCACAAAAAAATGTATAAGCATATGACATACAGTGCCAGTGTTTGTATTTTCTTTACTGTTTTTATTACTGAAAATAATTATCAAGCTCAAGTTTGTTTTCCTTTTACTGTTTTTTTATTACTGGGAAGTAATTATCAAGCTCGTCCTAGCAATCAGGCCTGCTACTGTCTTGACCTTCTATGTTAGGGGGGGCATGCCCCGGCCTAACATAGAAGGTCAAGACAGTAGCAGGCCTGATTGCTAGGATGAGCTTGATAATTACTTAGCAGTAATAAAAAAAAGTAAAAGGAAAACAAACTTGAGCTTGATAATTATTTTCAGTAATAAAAACAGTAAAAATCATACAAACAGTGAAAACATAAAAATATAAAAATATGAGGACTAAATTGTTTGCTATGCCATCTGAACCATTCCTACCTAGTTTTTGCTTCCTGTTCATGGGACACATTAGGGTTCTTGTTCCATAATTTATCAAACTAATGTTTACACTTTTCCCTTCCTTGTGATGCCTGTAACTGAGTATGACTCCTCAGTCAGATCATAACAAGCATTTACTTTTTTAAAAGCAGTATGATGGGGGTCCAGTATGTGCTCCCTAAAATGTCCACAAAGGTGATAAAACATTTGCTTACTTGTTAGTTTCATAAAGGACAAGACAGTGGCCAGCAAATCATGTTTATCATGTGGTTTCTGAAGCACTAATTTAATTTCCCATGACTGCAACAGTAATGATGTTGACAGTAGCATGCAAATGACACTGCAAGTCATGGCCCTCTTGGATTGATGTGTAAAACATAATTATTTATGGGGCATTTTAGAACTGCATTGTACCCTATTTCAATCAAAAAAAAAGTACTTTCCCGCAAATATAGGACAGCTGTTATGCATGTCGTTACAACAGATTACTTTCCACTTTTATTGCTCATAGATACTGACCACAGCAACTGTTGGCTATGTATTTTTTTTTTTTGGATAGCAAATTGGCTCACAAATGGAATCCATGAAATTAAGGTGGGTTACTCTACCTTTTCCAAAAGACCTGTCACTAACAGCGTACCCCTGAGTTCAGTACTTGGGCCACTCCTCTTTGGCATTTACTCCCTGGAGGTCAAAGCTACTGTTAATGGCTTATGGCTTACCACTATTGTAGATGACTGTAAACTTGTTGCCATCATAAACTCCTGAGAGGCCACCAAGATCCCCCAAGAAGTCCTTTCTCAAACCAATAGCAAGCATCACAACCATGGACTAAAACTAAATGCCAGTAAATGTATAACAATATTCTTCAGCAAGTTAGAAGTCCCGTGTAACTTTCACATTGACTAGACACCCTGAAAACTGATAAAGAAGCTATGGAGCTGGGAACCCATGCAGACAATGAATTGTCCTTTGATTATCCGACTATTTTAAGAAAGTCCTTTTCTTTTGCATTGCTTATGAGCATCCAGATTCAGGGATGTGACCATTCCACTGTATTCCTCACTCATCAGGCTGATAATTGAGTATAATGCCCTTTTTCTTATGTACCCTTCCAAACATCTGACACAACTCAAATACCCATATTACTTTCTTACTTAGAAAATCAAAGGCCTAAATTATAAAAACTATGCAGACCATCTCAAAGTCTTGTTCTTTTTCTTGGTGTCATACAGGCTATTGAGGATTGATTGCTGCGTCACATGCATCCTGTCAGATCGGATGCATATCTGCATGTCCAGCCAGGGCATATACACCCACTCAAGAGATCTTAATTTACTTTGCAACATAAGCAGAACATGTTAGAGGGATAGAGATTTATCACAGAGAATGCCAATTCTTCAGAATTGTCTTACTGTCCACATAAAGCAAAGTACTTCTCTTAGACTATTCAAATGTAATATGAATGAATGTATAGGTAACCAGAAATTCACTCATAGTTTAAAACCCTTGTCGCTCATGGATAGAGTCACATGCAAATGTTATGCTCTTCTCTGGGCTATTCATACTTAAAATACAAATATAAGGGCTATAAACTTCATGGGAATGAATGGCTAAGTTTCTACATATCCTCATGAATCAATAGCCTGGTAAATACCTATGAAGGCAAGGGACACAATAATTATTGGTCTCCTAAGGTCTCTAGTGTCACACAGCACTTCCATGTCCACCTTCATGTAGTCAGTTCCACCATTGACACACTCAGTGGTGGTGTTGTTTAAGGTTGCATGAGAGCAAATACTAAGTGGGGACATGTAGGTAGGCTATCATGGTGTACACAGGCTTCACCTATGTTTGGAAATGTACCATGCTGGACTGGCCACTGCTGCAGAAGATCACAGAAGTCACCTTCCATTGGTAAGACATGTTATGTACAGACCACATACAGGTCAATATTGCAGTTATGTACCATCCACTTTTTGAGAAATTAAATGTTCTAGAGCAGCAAGCCAAAATTCTGACCCCAGGTCATGGTCACTTAGTGGCAGATCAGACACATTGCTAGAGGAAATCACTATGACACTGAATACCCTTCAGCTAAATATTGGTACCTCTGCATCAGGTCACAGTCACATAGTGGACTCCTTTCCCCTTCACCAGAAGAAATATTATATGATATTGAATGTTAACTTAGGACACCCATCTCAGATTCTTGTAATATGCATGAGACTACCCAGTGTATATAAGGAGCCATGTGTTGCTGGGTCACTAGTATCCTTGTATATGATGATGACTTTGACCCACTCCACCCTGCCGCCTTTGTGGTAAATATGAGAATATCTGATTGATGGTATAGATCAAACATGCACTGACCAGAACATCCCAATATTTAGACATTTTGTATTATGTTTGGTTGAACTGCATGATGCAGAATCATCACTGTCAGCTTAAAAGGATTCATATGTGTGGACTATAGACTGTAGGCAATAGACAAAAGCCCTATCACTGTATTCTCTCTAGACCCTGCTCTCTAGAATTAATTGGAACTTCCTCGCCCTGCTCCTACTAGATGAAGCAGTTAAATCATTTAGATCAACTTTTCTTAACATCTTGAACTCATTAGCCCAACCCATAAAAATTCAGATAAAAACTAAGATACTAAGATACACCTTTATGAAAATCAGAGATAGTACTTGGAAAATATGGGTACAATCTAAACTCTCCACCAACTTACAAAGGTACAATGAACATAGAAATCAAACAAAAAAACTCATCAATAAAGACAAAAAAGATGTCTACTATAACCCTCCAACAATATTAAAATCTGATCCAAAAAAATTCTGGAATGCTATAAACTGAATACTTCATCCTGGCAACCCAGCTTCACCAAATCCATGTCCAGACAACTCACCTGTAGAGACAGCTAACACCTTCAACACTTATTTTATAGAATCTATATCTACATTATTTAATCCCAACCCCTCAAACTCTAATCCTCCAATCTACCCAAAACCTTCCTTAGCTACTAACTCTGAAAACATCTTCTCCCATAAACCTGTCCCCACTACCTATATCAAAACCCTACTCTCTAAACTAAAAGCATGGTCTGTATCCACTGACAACATCCCATAATACTAAAACCATGCTCTGTATCCGCTGACAATATCCCCTCTTAATTTCTCCAGATAGCAGCCCATTCTCTTGCTCATCCAGTATCTATATTAATAAAGCACTCCATCTCAGAATCTGAAGTTCCTTCAATCTGGAAACAATTCTACACTATACCTATTCACAAAGGAGATAACTCCATAGAAATCTCCAATTTCTGACCTATTGATGTATCTCCCCCCTTCTCTAAAGTCTTGGAAAAATGCATACACAAACAAGTTATCCTATATCTCATATAGAACAAACTGTTTACTCCTACTTTGCATGGTTTCCGACCTAAGCATAGTGCCACCACTGCTCTACTATCCTTCCTCAACACTATTACTCTAGCCAAAGATGATCATAAACTTATCTCTTGTCTATTTCTCTACCTCTCAAAGGCTTTTGACACTGCCTCTCACTCTCTCCTACTAAATAAACTAACAGACCTAAATTTCCCCCCTGATACAGCAACATGGTTCTCTAGCTACCTCACTGACTGACAGTAATCAGTCAGATGGCACTCAGCTTTATCTACTCCCCTTCCAGTAAGAATGGGTGTTCCCCAAGGATCCATTCTTGGGCCACTACTTTTCAATATTTTCACCAACTTGCTCTACTCCACTTGCCCACAGTCAACCATTGTCCAATATGCAGATGACTCTACAGTTGTCACTATTACCAACTCACCCTCTGAACTCCTATTAACTAGTCAGTCATCCTTTTTTTTTCCAAAAATGTTTTATTTTTCAAATGCAGTTGAATAAATTCCATAGTATTTGTATATAACATCTTAATAACTATGTACACTGTTTACATCAGCCTGACACTATAACAGAGCTCAATATATAAAATTACTTTATAGGTATAACAATCCAGTTATCAGAGTGTAGTTATTGTAATGTGTCAATCAATGATAAGACTTTTTCGCATGGATTGTTAATAAATGGCTTAGGATGAATCCATAATTCTTTAATTTTAATTTTAAACAATGCTGTGGTCTTCAGTAGGCTGTTGAAGTCTTCCAAAGTCGGTATTGTGTTTGTATTCCGTATTCTTGTTGTACACTTCCTTGAGATTGCAAGCATGAGTTAATGTAATTAATCATAAGAGTTTTAGTGCATTTAGTTATGTTGTATTGCAAACTAATACATAATATGTGCTATGGAAAATTATTTTTATCTGTTATTTGATTTTTTTTTTGTAAATCAAATTCATGTATTGATATTACAGTTAGTAATTCTTTCCAATTTGTAGAATAATTTGGACTTATCCAATCTGAGATGGTTTTAGATATTGATGCTTTTATATATGTTTCTATATCAACAAAGTTTAATCCTCCCTGTTTCCATGGTCAGATATGATGTATTAAAGCTGTTCTGTTTCTTTTGGGAAACCATACCATTTTTATTAGGCATGCGTTTATTTCTTTGAGTATATTCCTTTCTGGTAGCAGTTGTATTGCCAAAGCTATATATAGAATAATGGGGAGTAAAACCATTTTTATTAACTGTACTCTATCTTCAAATGTTAATATTACTTTATTCTACTTTTCCACAGAGATTTTAATTTTATTGATGATATCATTGTATTTTTTGTGAGTAATTCATTATTATCCTTGCATAAATCAATTCCTAGATATTTTAAGATAGATTATTGTTTCCCTATAATGTGATTCCCCTTCGTCTGCAATTTTTTTTTATTTAAAAATAAAAATTTTGATTTTGCTTTATTAAAATGGAGTCTTGAAGTCCTGTAAAATGTGTCAATTAAAATATCTAATTCTTCTAATGTCTCTTTTGTATTGGATAATGTTAATAATATGTCATCAGCAAAGAACATTACTTTAGAATTGTATTGTTCATAAATATCTACTCCTTTGATTTTTGTATTGTTACATATTGAATCTGCCAATATTTCAATAGCCAAAGCAAATAGAATCAGTGACATGGGACATTCTTGTTTAGTACCCTTTGCTATATGTATAGAATCAGAGGTGAAAGGACCTAGCTTAACATACTCTAAATTATTTGTATATATATTCTTTAGTAGATGGACAAAGGAAGGAGGAAATTCAAATAACACCAGCATTTTGAACAAATAGTCCCAATTTAGGGAATCAAAGGCTTTCTCTATATCTAAGCCAATTATGACTGTTTCTTTATTTTCTTTATTAACATAATCTATAAGAGAAATTAACTTCTTAATATTGTCATGTGTGTGTCTATGATATATAAATCCAGTTTGATCATTATTTATTGATTTGGATAGTGGTATTTTCATTCTGTTTGTTAATATTGTCATACATATCTTATAGTCATTATTTAATAATGATATAGAGCAGGTCTGTATGAGGTACAGAGGTTTGGGGATATATTTTCATTTAGGACTGGTGTGATTAAGGAATATGATAAATGCTGCAGACAAACCAGGCATCCACCAAGGCTGTAAAAATATAAAACTTTAATACACAGAATACACAGGATAAGCACTTTCACACAAGTTGTGCTTCATCAGATCCACAGAATAAAACAACAGAACCCATTAAATACTAAAACATGTGCTTCAATTAACCAATAGAATAGAGCAATCAATTATTGATGTATACTTCTTTTCTTAAGAATTGGTTTTAAAGGAACAGAGGCATTAACGCTAGGCAGTTTATCTGCCTACAACTTTACAATCCACCTTGTCTCTGCAGTTTTAAGTCTATTGTTAAAATCACCATGCCTTTTGTTAAACTATAGCAATTGCAACACTATAAAATCAAAACTATGATCAGTAAAAATAGAAACATGTTTGGCTGGGGCATTAAGTGTGTTTTTACGTCTAATGTGACCCATATGCTGAAGAATGTGCTCTTTAAGCATCCTAACAGTTTTCCCTATATAGAATGAAGTGCACCGTTTGCATCTGGCCAAGTATATAAGTCCATGGGACTTACAATCAGTATAAAAGTCAGGTTTAAATATAACATCATATACTGGATGCTGAAAAACTACCCAGGTAGAAATGTGACAGCAGGCTTTGCAGCCCCTACAAGGATAGGGTCCCTTCCACTCAGAAGACAAAACTGGTCTAACCGTAGATCTATAACACAGTTGTCTCTTCAGAGACAAATTATTCTTAAATACATAACTAGGTTTATCACCCACTATAGATTTTATTTTGTCATCTGAGAGTAGTATGGGCCAAAATTTAATAACTGTACTGCAGACTTGCTGCACATTATTGCCATAAGTCAATGAAAGTCTAACTTTATGGCCAGTTGAGTTATCATGGGGTGATTTGGACTCATATGAGTGTTTAAAGAAATGTTTGCCCTTGTTTGATCTCAAGGAAGCAACCTCACCATATGTAGCATTCAGATCCTGCTGCTTAGAGCCCCTAGCCAAAAAATCATTACTTGGTAGATACATAGCTTCAAAACATTCTATATCCTCAGTGTGTAAGTGAGAAATTCTAAAGTACTGACTTTTGGTGATATTGTTAAAAACATGCCTGGGATGCATGCTATTATGATGTAAAAAAGTATTTGTCCTACATGGTTTCCTATATAGGGAGGTTTTAATAACTCCATCAAAAAGGTCAATTTTCACACCTAGAAGGTTTATAGTAATGTCTGAATAATTCACAGTAAATTTAAAACAATTACTTGATGTTTCTAAATAATGGAAAAATTCAAGTAAATCAGCCTCTGAACCTTCCCACAAATCAAAAATGTCATTCACAAAGCACTTGTAATACAGCAACTGTGTGGAGAAGGGGTGCCCACTGAGGACTACCTCACGCTCCCATTCCACCAACACTAGGTTGGCATAACTGTTGGTGCAAGGAGTCCCCGTTGTAACCCCTGTCTTTTGTCTATAAAGAATGTCATTAAACAAAAACACATTATTTTGTAGAATTATGTCCATTAAGACACCTATACATCAAATCAATTCAGATGAATAGTCAGTGTTTACAGTTAGAAAACTCTTCACATTGGTAATGCCCATTTCATGGGGTGTGACAGTAAATAAGGTCAGTATATATATGGTAACTAACAAAGTATGTTTAGAATAAATACCATGTTCTCTAGAATAATCACCCAACATACCCAGAAAGTGCTCCGTATCCCTAAGGACTGCACTAGCTTTTTCCAAAGGTTTTTTTAAGTGATGCTCAATAAAAATGGAAATAAATTCTGTGGCCCAAACTCTGCCTGAAACAATGGGATGAAGAGGTGGTTTATGTAAAGACTTGACTTTAGGTAAGCCATGAATAGTTGGTATCAAGGGATCAGCAACCAGCATAGAATCATACATGTCTTTTTCTATAACATGTTCCATTAATAAGACATAAAGGTGCTCATGGATATGGCTTATAATCCTATTTAAATCATTATTAGTCACATGTTCATAATTATCAACATCATTGAGCATACAAATCATGGCTGTATTATATTGTGCGGTGTCAAGGATTGCAATAAATCCCCCTTTATCAGCGGGATGAAGTGTTAGCACTTTACTATTTTTAAGTTCATTTAGAGACATACATTCATCATAAGATAAATTATAGAAATTATGCTTGAATTTGTCCATTTTAAACAATTCACTTTTGACTGTCTTAATAAAAGTTTCAAGTACTGGAGGTATTTGTGGCATAAACAAGCTAGAACGCTTTAGAGGAGCATGCGCTGTGCATTCTCCACCAAATGCCAACTTTAATGCTACATTATGAACAAATAGTTTAACATCCAAGATAATATCTTCATAGGGTACTGAGCATGATGGCACAAAGATCAGACCTCTATTTAGTAAACTTACTTGTGAGTCTGTGAGTGTATGTGAAGAAAGACTGTAAATCAATGAAAAGTTCTCTTCTGTACACTCTCCTCCATGGCATGGTCGAGCTCCACTGAGGATTTCCATTTCTTGCACGTGTAAGTGAGGTTCCGCCCCCTGCACAATGTTGTTCAAAGCCCGAAAGGGGCAGGAAAATTTGAAAAGACAGCATCAGTTTCTAGAGGGTTGCTGGTATCTTTAGGGTGAGGCCCAGCTGCAGGAGTAATAAAATTAGTGGCATTATTTGTATTTGCTGACAATGAATTAGATAATAAACCAGTTTGATTAATCTCACATTTAGCAGCAACATTCATAGCACCAGAGGTGTTAGAATTTACATCAGATGATGGCAATGTCAAATTATGTTGTAACTGTTCAGTAGAAGCTTGTTGAGTAGTATCTCTTACAATGTCATTTGTCCGTTTGGACCCTCATGGCCAGACAAAGATATGGCCTTGTTTGTTAAAAATTGGCCATATCCCTAGCCAACTTCTGTTTCTTAACAGTTTACTGCTTATCATCATAGGCTAGAACTTTTAAAAGGACATTGTCAATCTCTGCCGAGTAAGTAGGTCCAGAGAACCTACAATACAAATCTGCTTGTGCCTTTTCAAGTTTGTTGCATAATTCTTTCTCATGTGTAGCAAAGAAATCATGAAGAAGGTGCATGTACTTGATGCTTAATTCTATATTAAGTATCTACCAGCATTTTAATAGTTCTGGATAAGCATTACCATATGTGGGCATGCGGAGAACCCGCAGGCCCCTAGGAACCACTCTATGGTAAATGTAAGCTTCCATATGTAGTCTTTGCCATTGCATTCTCTTTAGCTTATATAAGTAATTCTCAAATTCTCTCAGTAATTGTTTAAAGGTAGCCCAATCAGTAGACTCATCTATTGCAATTCTATCAGTAAGAGAACAGCCCAAAAGTGGATTGTCAAAATTCAATAATTGTTCAAAACGCTGTTGGCTACTCACATCCAAGTTGGGCCGATAGCCCAATTCAGTATCAGCTTGTTCAGCCATGTGCTGCTCAGACACACAAAATACCAATATCAGAATTAAGAAAATATGCCCAAGGAAGCCAAAGGTTACCCAGTATGAAGTAAATATGATTGCTGCAAACAAACCAGGCATCTACCAAAGCTGTAAAAGTATAAAACTTTAATACACAGAGTACACAGGATAAGTGCTTTCACACAAGCTGTGCTTCATCAAATCCACAGAATAAAACAACGGAACCCATTAAATACTAAAACATGCTTCAATTAACCAATAGAATACAGCAATCAATTATTGATGTATACTTCTTTTCTTAAGAATTGGTTTTAAAGGAACAGAGGCATTAAGGCCAGGCATTTTATCTGCCTGCAACTTTACAATCCACCTTGTCTCTGCAGTTTCAAGTCTATTATTAAAATCACCATGCCTTTTGTTAAACTATAGCAATTGCAACACTATAAAATCAAAACTATGATCAGTAAAAATAGAAACATGTTTGGCTAGGGCATTAAGTGTGTTTTTATGTGTAATGTCACCCATATGCTTAAGAATGCGCTCTTTAAGCATCCTAACACTTTTCCCCACATAGAATAAAGTGCAACGTTTACTTGGACATATTTTCTTCTTTCTGATATTGGTATTTTGTGTGTCTGAGCAGCACATGGCTGAACAAGCTGATATTGAATTAGACTATCGGCCCAATTTGGATGCGAGTAACCAACAGCGCTTTAAACAATTAGTGAATTTTGACAACAATCCACTTTTGGGCTGTTCTCTTACTGATGGAATTGCAATAGATGAGCCTACTGATTGGGCTTCCTTTGAATAAGTACTGAGAGAATTTGAGAATGACTTATATAAGCTAAATAGAATGCAGTGGCAAAGACTACATATGGAAGCTTACATTTACCATAGAGTGGTTCCTAGGGGCCTGCGGGTTCTCCGCATGCCCACATATGGTAATGCTTATCCAGAAGTATTAAAATGCTGGCAGATACTTACTATAGAATTAAGCATCAAGTACATGCACCTTCTTCATGATTTCTTTGCTACACATGAGAAAGAATTATGCAACAAACTTGAAAAGGCACAAGCAGATTTGTATTGTAGGTTCTCTGGACCTACTTACTCGGCAGAGATTGACAATGTCCTTTTAAAAGTTCTAGCCTATGATGATGATAAGTAGCAAACTGTTAAGAAATGTAAGTTGACTAGGGAAATGGCCGATTTTCAACAAGGCCATATCTTTGTCTGGCCACGAGGGTCTAAACGGACAAATGACATTGTAAAAGATACTACTCAACAAGCTGCTACTGAACAGTTACAACATAATTTGACATCGCCATCATCTGATGTAAATTCTGACAACTCTGGTGCTATGAATGTTGTTACTAAATGTGAGATCAATCAAACTGGTTTATTATCTAATTAATTGTCAGCAAATACAAATAATGCCACTAATTTTGCTACTCCTGCAGTTGGTGCTCGCCCTAAAGATACCAGGAACCCTCTAGAAACTGATGTTGTCTTTTCAAATTTTCCTGCCCCTTTCAGGCTTTCAACAACATTGGGCAGGGGGCAGAACATCAGTTACATGTGCAAGAAAGAGAAATCCTCAGTGGAGCTCGACCATGCCATGGAGGAGAGTGTACAGAAGAGAACTTTTCATTGATTTACAATCTTTCTTCACATACACTCACAGACTCACAAGTAAGTTTACTAAATAGACGTCTGAGCTTTGTACCATCATGCTCAGTACCCTATGAAGATATTATATTGGATCTTAAACTGTTTGTTCGTAATGTAGCATTAAAGTTGACATTTGGTGGAGAATGCACAGCACCTGCTCCTCTAAAGTGTTCTAGCTTGTTTATGCAGCAAATACCTCCAGAGCTTGAAACTTTTATTAATACAGTCAAAAGTGAATTGTTTAAAATGGACAAATTCAAGCATAATTTCTATAATTTATCTTATGATGAATGTATAGCTCTAAATGAACTTAAAAATTGTAAAGTGCTAACATTTCATCCCGCTGATAAAGGGGGATCTATTGTAATCCTTGACACCGCACAATAGAATACAGCCATGATTTGTATGCTCAATGATGTTGATACTTATGAACATGTAACTAATAATGATTTAAATAGGATTATAAGCCATATCCATGAGCACCTTTATGAATTATTAATGGAACGGGTTATAGAAAAAGACATGTATGATTTTATGCTGGTTGCTGATCCCTTGATACCAATTATTCATGGTTTACCTAAGGTCCATAAGTGTTTACATAACCCACCTCTTCATCCCGTTGTTTCAGGCAGGGGTTGGGCCACAGAATTTATTTCTATTTTTACTGAGCATCACTTAAAAAAAACCTTTGGAAAAAGCTAGTGCAGTCCTTAGGGATACGGAGCACTTTCTGGGTATGTTGGGCGATTATTCTAGAGAACATGGTATTTATTCTAAACATACTTTGTTAGTTACCATGTATATACTGATCTTATTTACTATCATACCCCATGAAATGGGCATTACCAATCTGAAGAGTTTTCTAACTGTATACACTGACTATTCATCTGAATTAATTGGATGTATAGGTGTCTTAATGGAAATTATTCTACAAAATAATGTGTTTTTGTTTAATGATATTCTTTATAGACAAAAGATAGGGGTTGCAATGGGGACTGTTTGCACTAACAGTTATGCCAACCTAGTGTTGGTGGATTGGGAGCATGAGGTAGTCCTCAGTGGGCACCTCTTCTCCACACAGTTGCTGTATTACAAGTGCTTTGTGGATGACATTTTTGTTTTGTGGGAAGGTTCAGAGGCTGATTTACTTGAATTTGTCCATTATTTAGAAACATCAAGTATTTGTTTTAAATTTACTGTGAATTATTCAGCCATTACTATAGACTTTCTAGATGTGAAAATTTACCTTTTTGATGGAGTTATTAAAATCTCCCTATATTGGATACCATGTAGGATGAATACTTTTTTACATCATAATAGCATGCATCCCAGGCATGTTTTTAACAATATTACCAAAAGTCAGTACCTTAGAATTTCTCGCTTACACACTGAGGATATAGAATGTTTTGAAGCTAAGGATCTACTAAGTGATGATTTTTTGGCTAGGGGCTCGAAACAGCAGGATCTGAATGCTACATATGGTGAGGTTGCTTCCTTGAGATCAAGCAAGGGCAAACCTTTCTTTAAACACTCATATGAGTCCATGTCACCCCATGATAACTCAACTGGCCATAAATTTGGACTTTCATTGACTTATGGCAATAATGTGCAGCACGTCTGCAGCACAGTTAATAAATTTTGGCCCATACTTCTCTCAGACGACAAAATAAAATCTATAGTGGGTGATAAACCTAGTTATGTATTTAAGAACAATTTGTCTCTGAAGAGACAGCTGTGTTATAGATCTAAGGTTAGACCAGTTTTGTCTTCTGAGTGGAAGGGACCCTATCCTTGTAGGGGCTGCAAAGCCTGCTGTCACATTTCTACCAGGGTAGTTTTTCAGCATCCAGTATATGATGTTATATTTAAACCTGACTTTTATGCTGATTGTAAGTCCCATGGACTTGTATACTTGGCCAGATGTAAATGTTGCACTTCATTCTATGTGGGGAAAACTGTTAGGATGCTTAAAGAGCGCATGCTTCAGCATATGGGTGACATTAGACGTAAAAACATACTTAATGCCCTAGCCAAACATGTTTCTATTTTTACTGATCATAGTTTTGATTTTATAGTGTTGCAATTGCTATATTTTAACAAAAGGCATAGTAATTTTAATAATAGATTTGAAACTGCAGAGAGAAGGTGTATTGTAAAGTTGCAGGCAGATAAACTGCCTGGCCTTAATGCCTCTGTTCCTTTAAAATCAATTCTTAAGAAAAAAAATTATACATCAATTCTTGATTACTGTATTCTATTGGTTAATTGAAGCACATGTTTTAGTATTTAATGGGTTCTGTTGTTTTATTCTGTGGATCTGATGAAGCACAACTTGTGTGAAAGCGCTTATCCTGTGTACTCTGTGTATTAAAGTTTTATACTTTTACAGCCTTGGTGGATGCCTGGTTTGTTTGTAGCATTTATCATATTTACATCATACTGGGTAACCTTTGGCTTTTTTTAACATATTTTCTTCTTTCTAGTTAAGGAATATCTTCTAGAGGGTTGTATTAAAGCTTGTGACTGAATTTCTAATAGAGTTTTATGGAAGAGGGATAGTATCTTTGAAGGAAAAAGTTTATATATTTCCATAATTATGTCATCTCTACCTGGAGCTTTATTATTTTTACCCTCTTTTATTGTATCTGCAATTTCTTTGTAGGATATAGGTGCTTGCAGATCTAGTTTTAATTTTTCTCGTATTTTTTTTATATTAGAACATTTCTCATCTAGATTTAATTGATCAATACGTGTATTTTCTTTTTGGAAATGTTCCATGCAGTGATTTCTATAAGCATCAAGAATGTCACCTATATCCAAAACATTTTCCCTTTATTTTCATGGAAGATACTTTTAATGTTATTAGCTTTTGATTGTATTTTGAGTCTAGTGGATAAATTATGTAGATATTTGGTAGAAGTGGCCAAGGTATTAATTTATTGTTTTTCTAAAGCTATCGACAAATGTAAAATCAATAAAATAAATAAAATGTGTTAGAATTTCATTGTATTTTTGTTTAATACTTCTACTTTCTTTTTCATCTCTAAATGATTTTGATTTTTTTCTGCTTTTACTGACAAAAGTTTTGATTGTAGCTTTAATAATTCAGAATCCCATTCTCTGATTTTTTTTATACCAAGTTAGGGTTTTACCATATATGTAAGCTTTTAATGAGTCCCATATCATTATTTTATTTATCTATGTGGTTTAATTAATATCTAAGAAGAACTGTAATTCAGATAATAACCAGGGTTTGAACTCTTTAATTTTAGTTATATATGCTAGAATTCTGGAGTTAAAGATTAATGGTCTGTACCCATTTTGAAGTTTTAGTATCAATGAATTGTGGTCTGAAAAGGGTCAGGGAGTGATTGAGAAATTAATGATTTTAGAGTCTAAGTCATGGACAGCAAATATTTTATCTATTCTAGTTTGGGTAACAAATCTGTGATCTTGATGGGAAAACAACAAAGATTTATATTCTTTAAATTTGAAAGTATATACAAGATGAAATGATTCTACCCACTTGTTTAAAGCTTTTGATACAGCAGATGTATGCAGCAGTCTTTTATTTCTAGTTTCAGAAATATCAAATATACAGTTAAAATCTCCTCCTAATATTAAGTTGCCTTTATAATTATTGGAAATGAAATCCAAGTGTTTTTTAACAGTTCCTGTTCTAATGCCTGGGAACAAGTATAGGTTGGCTAGGTCCATATTCTGTTATTATATTTAACTATTACTAATGCCATAAGGCCTTCTTTATCTTCATACTTATAAATGATTTCTGGGTTAATCACATTTGTTTTCCATAAAATTGTTAGCCCTTTTTATAAGTGGATTGCGCCAATATCATATATTCCTTAGGATTCCATTTGCAATTGTCATTTGTTTTGAAATGAGTTTCTTGAAGGAACACAATTTGCACTTTGTTCAGTTTTAAATATCTTGCTAGGATTGTTTAAGCCATTGGTATTTAAAGATAATAAAGTTAAATCCATCTTAGGTTATTTAGACTATGCATTTTTGTTTTATTGTGACAATGAAACATTTTCCTCTAATAACTATAAAGTATATGCTTGAGCTTTTAAAGGAAATTATCAGTTTTATACTTTGTTTACCAATAAAGTAATGTTTTGGTCATGCATACTGAAAATGTTTTTGTGAAATAACAAATTTAAATTAATAAATGTTAGCAAAACTAAGATCCGCACTAGCCATGGAATAAAAATCATTCCTAATCTGATGAATAAACCTAAGTCCATCAGATTATTACTCATACCTTGACAATCCAGAACATCTGAGCTACATAAATTGAATAATCATATGGAGAATATTTGTAATAGGAATAAGCAATATTTATACTATTTTGAACAGATATAGTACTATTGTAGATTAGACAGAATTCTAATACAATATAAATGTCTACTTATTGTATAAACAATTAATATGTACATGAAAGATAGATGACAATTCAGTTGTAGTAAAGTAGGATGTATCATATATAAAACCTCAGTAAAAGATTATAGCACACAGTTATTTAACATATTCACAGTTATTGATGAATTCTTTCTAAACGTATTACTTAGTATAAATAGATGGTAATATTTATACCTAATGTTTATAATACAGTGTATGTTACTGGATATATCAAAAGTTATATTTTATTGTTTGCCAGCATTTAAGTAATTACTTTGTTTGTTGCTAATTTACTTAAAGCATCAGATTTGTTTTATGTAAACATTGATGAAAGTTAGTGCATTTTAATTATTAGTGCATCCCCCTTCCACCATTTCCTACACATAAGGATTTTCATATCTATCCTTTCTTATTATAAAATTAGTGAAATTATAGGTTAAAAACAACAAATTCATTTATTGTGATTAATGATTACAAGTTCCTTTTCCATATTCCTAAATTGCCATTTTATGGCATATACTGAAAGTTTTTAGATTTAAATGGCAACATTTTATTTTGTATAATCAGCAAAGGTTAAAGTGAGTGATTATTGTTAATTTAATACTATTTTTTTAAATGTGATTGTTACATTCTGTGACATTCCTAGTTCAGGCTTCTATTGTTTCCCTTGAACAACTTTGTCAGTTTGATGTCATGTTTAAAACATAAGTTACCTTGGTAACAGCTTAAGTATTATGTATGGTCAATATGTGTTACAAAACCACAATTCAAGTTAAAGCAAGTATATGACTTATTATGCACATTTACTTATATGAGAAAATCATCATGCTTCCCCTTGATGTTCAATAAAGTGTATGTCATTCATGACAAGTTAAAACAGTAGTGTTATTATACTCAAGCCCATGTTATTAAACTGAGTGTCTATTGTCAATTTAATACTATTTGTTCAGAATATGATTGTTACATTCTGTGACATTTCACGTTCAGGCTTCTACTGTTTCTCTTGAACAACTTTGTCAGTTTGATGTCATGTATAAAACATTTGTTACCTTGGTAACCACTTAAGTATTATATATGGTCAAGAAGGGTTACAAAAACTACAATTCAAGTTAAAGCAATTACATGACTTGTTATGCATATTTGCTTATATAAGAAAATCATCATGCTTCCCCTTAATGTTCAATGTAGTGTATGTCATTTATGACAAGTTAAGACAGTAGTGTTATTATACACAAGCCCATGTTATTAAATCCTGTTTTTAATATCTAAATTCAGCAGACTGTTTCATCTTATATGACGATTATATATTTTATGTGTAGATTTACTAAAATCATACATTACATAACTATTGTGGTTTTTTTTTTTCGGGCTGTTGCTTAGTTATTTGAGAGACCACAAGCTGTAATGTTTATTCTTATTATTAGCTCCTTCCAAGCATATGTATACAGTCCATAGACTTTAAATTATGAGTGCCTTATTTCGTATTTGTTATAAGCATATTTCCATCCCTATATACACACATATCAGTACTTCAAGCACAGGCAACAATGCCCATCCAGTTTTGCCAGAATACCATTCCCTATTTCATGTGGTGTGTTTCCAGGCTGTTCTTAAAATATCATAACCAATATTTGTCCTGTTCCATTTTACCTGCCTGATCCATGCAGTGACCACTCTACCAGTGAACCACTCAACACAGCTTCCATTTCCACAGATATTTCCATGAAGGAAATATGATGACTCTCAGCATTTCCCAGCAACCCCAAACACACCTAGAATCAGCAATCCCCATATGCCCAGCACGTCCGAGCAAGCTCACCTCCCAGACCACTGCAAAAGGCATGGCACAAGACCAAGTGCTCTTAGTCTTTTACAATAACTCAGACTTCTACTCTTATGTAAGTCATTGGACTAAAATACATTTTAAATATAAAATTGCACTTATTATTATTATTATTTTTTTTTTTTAATCAAGAATCAACTTAATGAGCTAAACAAAGTGTTGGGAGGCCATCAATATGTGTACATGTGGTTTAAAACAGCACTTTTATTATGTATATATATATATATATATATATATATATATATATATATATATATATTTTTTTTTTTTTTTTTTTTCTTTTTTTAAACCAAAAACGTCATTGCCGAGAATCAACTTGGAGGCTCCTCAGAGCCATTAAGCATTATTGTCACTCTGTCTCTGTTACCATAGCAACCTGGGAGCATCTGTTTCTGTTAGTGTGTCTGTGTACTGCATACCAGAAGCTTATAATGCACCTGAAGAAAAGCTTTACTTCACTGCTACTTCAAGCCTAAATTCCCTCCCTTTCAGTGAGAACAGAGAGCAAACAGAACAAAAAAAAAAAAAAACCTTCCAACAAGCTGCCGCAACAAGAGACAACACACTCCTTCAGCCCTCCCACATCTCATTCAGCAGATGTACAAATAAACCATTCTTTGACAAATTATCCCAAATCACAGTTCTATCCACCCCCTTCCCCTGGATCCAGGCTAAAACACCAAATGTCTCTTCAAAATACACAAGCATCAGTAAATCTCGATCACAAGCCGCAACCCATGGCTTCCCAGAGACGAAAACGGCAACATATAACAGCTGCCAGACACAGATGCATCCACATATTCCAATGCAGGCTTAATAAAACAGTGCTCAAAACTATGATACCTGCCATAATTGATATTAATTATGTTCAGACAGAATAATAATGACATTTGTACTAGCTACCAGACACAGCTGCATCCACACACACTATATCAGGATTGATCAAACAGCACTTGCAGCTGTGATACCCGCCATAATTGCTATTAACTATATTTAGACAGAATAATGATGACATTTGTACTAAGACCTTGCTACTATTATTTAACCAGGATATACATGACATTTCTAAATCATACTTTAACTGAAGAAGGCATTAGTCTCCATGACAGCATTTTTTTTTCAAAACACTCTACTGTTACTGCTATTATATATGATGTTAATTTGTTACATTTGAATCTGAATTCTGATGAATGCTACCTTGTTGAATTAGTTAATTAATTACTTAAATTATTATAAGTAAAATCAATGAAAAATGAATGAGATAAGTATTCAATTGAGTTCAAGTAGGGGAATAGAAACTTCTATGTTTGTATTATATGTTGCTTTGTTTGGCTTACATATAATGTAAATAGTAACCCGTTTTGACCTACCTTTGTTTGTGAAGAATTACTGGACTCTTTAAAAATTCTGAATAAATCATTACTGTTTCTCAGTTGTTTAAAAAATCCCTCCTTTTTTTTTTTTTAATAAAAACAGACGACAAGTGATGTACCACATCAGTTGATACTTTGAGAGATGTAGCTGCAATACTTAATTTTTTGGGACAGCTATCTTGGAATCAGTTTTTTTGCTTCTTCTTTCTAGCATCAGTCCAAGAATTTGTTTCTTTTTTTCTTTTAAGAGTAGGGGCCATCCATTCCATTTCTTCTGGGATAGACACTATGTTGTTGTTTTTGATGAATATAGTAGCTTCTTCTAAGTCATTAAAGGTTCTCATCTCATTGGCAAAAAGTATTCTTTTCTTGCCTGGAAAGGCCAGCTGTGCTTTAATGTTGTTTTGTTTCAACAGTTTTATTATTGACCAGACTTTTTTCCTTTGTTCTAGCATTCTGGAAGAATAATCATTATCAAACCTTATCAGGCTTTGATTGTATTTTAAGGGTGATTTTCTCTAAGCGGATTTTAATATTAGTTCCTTGTACAGAAATGAAAGAAATTTTATAACTATGGATCTAGGTGGAGTATTTGTTGAGTTAGAAGCAGGTTTCCTCAGTGCTCTATGTGCCCTTTCAATTCCAAATGAAAGTCCCCCATTCAAGTCTAAACATTCAGGAATCCAGGTTGTTAAGAATGAAATAATGTCTTCTCCTTCAGTGTTTTCAGGCAGACCAAAGATCCTTATGTTGTTTCTCCTTTCCCTGTTTTCTAAGTAATCTATTTTGTTAAGCAGCCATGTATTCTGTTTAAGCATAAACTCTTTTTTGGAATTCTTACTCTTTGAGTCTCCCTTCAATGTCATTTAGAGAAGTCTCTATATTTGTTATTTTTATATGCTGTTGCTGTAATAGTTCCTTGAGAGTATCAGTCTGTTTTAGAGAATTTAATTTGACGTTTTCTAAGTTATTTTTAAAGCCATCCATCTTCAAAGATAGGTCCTATAAGGTATATTTCATCAATTGCATTTCTTTTTTCAAAGCAGCATCTGGATGAGAATTCCTTGGATTGTTCATATTCAGTGACTCAATATATCTCCAAGTTATTTGACAGAAAAATTTTTGTATATCTCCATCAAAATTGATATTTATATAGTTTAGTAGTTTATCTATAGATTTCTAATGTTTTAAACTTGAAAATCATAACATTTTCCTATATTATTATACTAGTTTATGGAGCTCTCAAAATTCACTGCTCTCAGTTGACCATCTAGGCTCTGCCCCCTATTCAGTCATCCTTTAATGCAGTAGAGTTATGGCTCTCCAATAATCAGCTTGTCCTCAACCCTGAAAGAACAAAGTTGCTTCTCTTTCTTCCTAAAAACATAAACCACCTCAAATCTTCCTTCTTCATAATGTCCCTCAATAATACTCCTATCACAGTCGAATCCAGCACAAAACTACTCAGCATTACCATCGACGATCAACTAAAATTTGATCTTCACATAAATAATTGCATCAGTAAAACCCATCAGAAACCAGGACTCCTATATAGAAATATAAAATGCCTTACCACTGAAGCCAGGATTACTCTAACACATGCATACCTTCTACCCTGCCTAACATATTGCTCTCAAATACTTAAACATCTCAACTCCACATTACTTACCAAGCAAGGGTCAACCAATCACAAGATAGCAAGATTTGCAGCACAAGAAAACTATAAATCCCACCACTGTCTCTCCCTGATAAAAAATACACCGAACCCACAGACATTGCCAACATCCTAGCTGACAGGTTCAGTGCAAACTTCTCCCCCCCTCCCCACCAAAAGGGCAAATATCTATCCCAGCAGAGTGCTGCCCCCCTGATATCTCAGATGCTCAGGTAAGAGCCGCCCTCTCCAAAGCAAAAAACACAGCATCAATGGGACCAGACGGTGTCCCGGGCTGTGTCCTACATGAACTCCAAGAAGAGCTAAACCCAAACATAAAACTACTCTTCAAGTCTCAGCCTTACTACAGGATATGTACCCAAAGAGTGGCGTACAGCAACAGTGGTCCCTCTCCACAAAGGTGGTGCCTCAATGGATCCTGGAAACTATCGCCCCATAAGCCTGACTAGCTTGGTCTGCAAAGCTATGGAAAGGATCATCATGGACCTCATAAATAAAGATATTGGGGACCTACAGACACTGGATCCTACCCAGTTCAGCTTTGTTAAGGGCAGATCCTGCCTCTTAAACCTGGTCGATTTCTTTGAAACAGTTACCAAGGCCATTGACGAGGGGAAGGTGGTCCACAAAGCCTACCTGGACCTCGTAAAAGCCTTCGATACAATACCCCACTCGGGTATTATAGATAAGCTCACCAGCTTAAATATAAACCCCTATGTCACTAGATGGGTTGCAAACTGGCTCAAGGACAGAACCCACATGGTTAGAATTGCTGGAGCCATGTCCGACTCCAAACCAGTTACAAGTGGCGTCCCACAAGGCTCAGTCCTGGGACCTCTCTTGTTCGGTATATATTTCTCGGAGGTACAGGCCAACACGGAAGGACTGTGGCTGACCAAGTTCGCAGATGACTGAAAACTGGGTGCCATAATCGACTCTCCAGCCGACACAAGCATCCTCCAAAAGGGCCTCATAGAAACAGACAACTGGTGCCAGAGCCATGGCCTCAAGCTAAACGCCAAAAAGTGTATAGTCATCCCTTTGGCAAAACAAAGTGCTCACAAATTACCACATAGGTGGTAATCCATTAATCCGAAGAAGTAATTAGGGACCTGGGGACCCAAGTTGATAGCAATCTCTCATTTGACAACCACGTGGCCAAAGTGGTTAGAAAAACATTTTATATAGCCCACCTAATCATGAAGGGATTCACATCTAGAGCAGGGGAGGTCATCGTGCCTCTTTACTCATCCCTCATAAGGCCCATAATTGAGTACAATGCCCCTTTTGGGATGTACCTTACCAGACACCTGCAGCAACTGGAAAGACCCCAAAAGTACCTCACCAAGAGGATCAAAGGGCTCAAACAGATGCCATATGCTGCCCGGTTAAAGAAACTCCAGCTCTACTCAGTGGCATACTGCCTGCTCAGATGCGATCTGTGCCTAACGTATAAAGCCATGTCCAACCTGGAATTAATGGACATGCTGCACCTCAGAAAATCCAAATCCCATTGAGCTACACGAGAGACTTGAACCTCAGCACTGGAATAAAAAGGACATGCTGGAGGGACAGGTTCATAACCCAGAGGCTCCCTTCACTCTGGAATAAAATCCCAGTCCAGGTTAGGCAGAGTCCCTCATTGACTCTCTTTAAGAGGAATCTTGATGAGTGGATGGGAGATCATAGGTTTACCCCGGGTATCACTTCTGTGTCACTGTTAGACAGAGGCACAGTATACTAACCTCGAAAAAGGGCATAGCAAAATTAATTTAAAATGGGTGGTGAAAGCCAAACACACTCTGGCTAGGCTTATAAATGCCCTAGGGCAGATAGCCTAGTATGAACCTATGAACCTATGAACCTAAAATACCTAAACTGGATTGAACTACCTCACCACCTTCTCCAGTCTCAGCTCCAAATTACACACTCCATTCTATATCAGCCTACTTTTTGCCCAGCACTAACATCCCTCATCTCCCACTATTCCCCAACAAGGCATCTCTGGAGCTTATCCCAAGACCTACTAAAAGTCTATAAACCTAAGTCAAAAACTGGGTGTGGCACTTATAGCTACCACCCCTCAATTGCTTGGAATAAACTCCCACTTGAAATAAGGACCCTCACACCCCCCAAACAATTTAAATCTGCCACCAAAGAATACTTTAAAAGCCATTGTCCTCACCCTCCATGACCACAGCCAACTTATATTGTAATCTGTGTAAATCTGTTTACTCCTCTCTTTCCTCACATAAATCACCCTCTCTCCTTTTCTCATTTCTACTCTGTTCCTTCTCTCCTTACTACCTCTTAACCTTACTTCCTATCTCTAAAACTGCAAACACTACTTGACTTATTGCTACTGTATAAGAAATTTGTAATAGTATAAATAACAAACTCACCATGCTTCTTGTGTAACTTCCTATGCATCTGTATTCTAATAGCACCAGAGCATTGCTGTTATCTACTCTTGTTTTTATAGGCTTATGAAGTTTTGTGATTACTGCATGAATTTAAATTATCATTCTATTTTATCTTTTTGTTATATTGTTAATATGTTTGCACTTATGGAGCTTTTATCCCCGAGCCTCCGCTGAAAAAAGGTTTTGGCTCAGTTGGACACACCCGGTCAACAAATGTAAAATAAAATAAATAAATAAATAATAAAATAATTCAGTTTCCTACTGAGGAGTGATCTATGCCTGACCTAAAAGTTAGTCCCTGATCCAACCTTGATGGAAATGCTGCATATTTGCAAAACTAGCTGCATGAGGGTTACTGGCTCCAAAGATCTAAACCTGATATCTGATGTGAATAAATCATGCTGGAGAGGCAGATAAATCTCCCAGAGATTGCCCCACCTCTGGAATGGGCTTCCTGTTCATGGGAAGCAGAGCCCTTTCCTGACCATCTTCAAGTGAAATCTGGATCAATGGATGGGAACTCACAAATTCACTCCGGGGGGGGAGGTGTTAGTGCCTGTGTCACTTATGGACAGCGGTCTGTAAAAATTGTCAAAACCCCACTTGCTGACCCTTGTTTTCTTTCACCTAGGGATGAAAATTAGGTAAAATCTGGGTAAAACTGGCTAGACTGTATGAGCTCTTGAGCCATTAGCCTAGTAATCTCCTATAAACCTATGACTAGATGTTGCCTCTTCAATGTCATTGTCATGTTCTGGAACCATTGCTGTTTAAGGATATATATTTGTAGATGCTGATTATGGTGGCTACAGTGGTGCAGTGGCTAGTGTTGTCTCCTCCCAACAAGAGATTCTCCAATTTGATTCTTGGCTGGGGTGCCTTTTGTGTGGAGTCTGCATGTCCTCCCTGTGGTCACATGGATGCTCTGGTTTCCTCCAGTTTCCTCCCACATTCCAAAGAATTGCATTAAATGGATTGGAAACTCTAAATAGGCTGTAAGTGTGAGTGTGTGCAAGTGAGTGGTGCAAATGAATTACCATGGCAGGGCTAGCCACCCTGTGGTGTAAACCTTGGCTTGAGATGATTGTCACTGCTGAAGTGACACCCCGGCCTCATATGCAAAACGGGAAAAGAGGTTGAGGATAGATGGATGGATTTGTAGATGCTGGTTGTTGCTGTGTTTTTTAATGCTCTCTTTAGATGGTATGGATGGACCCTTATAAATATGAGTTATGGCAATCTGACCATACCTGTGTTCTCCCTCTCTCCTCATGACTGCATTATGTAGCATATGCATGCAACATACTAAAAATATCCTGCAAGCTGTGGCTAGATCATATTAAAGTGTCCTCTCTAAACGTGTCATGTCCACTGACCTGACATATTTAATGTCCTCCCTAAATATGTCAAGTCAGTAGAAGTGGGCTGCAAGCAGGCTGATCACATGCTCCGTGATACTGCTGGCTTGTGTGTGTATGGATTTGTACTGTGGTTTGGTCATACATTGTGAGTTCCACATTAATGTCATAAGCCAGATCTCCAGCAGGAATCCAGAATCACATGCAACACAGTATGAACATGCTGGGGGGAGGTACTACATACAGACATACTACATATGTACCAGTATGCTTTAATATTATCCATAGAGCCTATACTTACTAACAAGATTGTTTATGGGATTTCTTTATGCAGGAAAGCAGTGATACAGGTGCTATACATATACTCTGGTTATAATATCACACACGTCACACATGTGTGCAGTTTATGGCACCTACTGCCTCAGGCAGGTGAGCAATGTTGTAGAAGGCATGTTGCATATATCCTGCCGTGTGCTGGGGAACATATGTGATCTTCCACAAGAAAAAACATTTTGTTGAGGAACTTTTAAGTACTCTAAAGTTGGAGGCATATTAAATACCCACTGTATCCAGAATGTGTCTGTAAAATGTCCTGGTAACTAGAATAGAAACAACTTTACATACCTTTGTCTGTATAACTTTGTATGTGGGAAGCACAATTCAGAAAAGACCTACACAGTGATTTAACTGACTATAAAGTGATCTATGATATCTACTAGGGAAACTGAAGTCATTTGAGTGATGAAGGTGCCATTATCCTTGACACTGGATGGCACCACAGAAATCATGGCAGGAAGTGGCAGTGCTAAAAGGTAGAGTATGCTGTTGCATGACATCTGCTCTGGCTCCTAGCATTTTTGCTGTATGCAGCTCTAGAATTTTATGCATGCTTTGTACATTTAAGCACAGACAGCTGTTTGATTTACAGTCTGTAAACATTTATGAATTGCAACACTATTCATTTTGAAAATTGTTTAATATCATTAGAATCTAATTCTAGTGCTATATTTTATTTGCATGTCATTATGCATCCATGTGCATATAATTTCTATTGCAATTTTGGGCAATTTTGGGCACACTGCACTGGAGCATTACACAGGACTATGAAATGGCAATAATGTGAGCCTGTATGTCTGCTGCTGATTTTCTGCACATGTGTGCTGCATACTCTGTAACGTATTTCTGAACACGGTTTCAAAATTCCTTCGTTCTTGAATTTTTTGCCCTCATATCCAGCAATAAAGTAGTGATAGTGGCATAGCTTCTTGAGCATAACATGAATTACCTAACCTTTCCAAAAAGGCCTGGTTACCTTCCTGAAATGCATTAATTACAGGGTCTGTTTTAATCCATAATTAAGCATATACTAAAGTGTACATACTCTTGATGATAACTAGCATATAGTGAAAAGTATTTAGGCTGAATAACTTTTCCCTTCTATATGTGAAATATGATGTAAGGTGTGATGTATTATTATCTGACAATTTCTCTAAATTTGTAATAAAGCAATATTATAGCATAATCAGCATGGTGACTGTTTTTGACATGAACAAAGGTATTAATACAGGTTTAAAGCTGAATACATGCAGTGTTCTATATGTTTACAACGGTTCTTTGCAAAATATAGCTTCTTACCTTGTGCCACATCTGTAAAAGGGCTCAGTTTAGTAGAGATAACCCATTTACAAAGTATAATAAAAACATACATGAAATAAATCAACTGTTGTTCATACAGGTATTATACATGAGCACACCAACCATTTTTGGGCAAACTTTGTTCTCGTCTACAAGGTCACTGCATAAGGTTGATTAACTAGGATGATGAGGCACATGCTCTGATTTTATGATAAACAGTAAAAATGGCTTTGCTGATATCTACTACTGATTTATTGCTTAGTTTATGTATTGCAGTCTCTGGCAATGTAAGCTTCAGAAATTGACGTGTTATGACAAGCTCGAAAACATGCTGTGCTGCAGTGAACTGATGATAATAGGATTACCCTGTTGCTCTGACATTTGGTCTTTCAATATTTTCTGAATAATTGGGACAAGACAAAAAGAGAAAGAGGATGACAGTTGCTAAAAGAAGCATCTTCTGCTGTCTTACATGGAGGCTTCAGGCACTTTTCCTCTGAGAAGGAATTTTTGCTAGCTTTAGACAAGCTGACAAAATTGATAGTGAATGTATTAACTTAAGAAAAGATACAGTGACTGATTCAATTATTCATTTGTTTATTTTGATAACTATGTATGTCCATGCTAAGCAGTACTCCTTTTACAATGGAGACCTGTGTGACAATAGCTTGTGATCTTTGAACATAGCTTCAATTCATACATTTTATGACATTTAAGAACTATTAATAATATGAAATAGTTTACATTTAGTTAACAATATACTGTAGTTAATCAGTTTGACTCCCCAGGTACTGTGTAGACACCTACAAAAGCAGTCATGTCACATTTTAGTAGTAAATAGTCAAAGCATTAATTCTGAACAATTCAAATCAGAAAGTATCTGGAGAGTATGTAATGGATTTACAAACAACAGCTGTCAGAGCATTCAAAGGAGAATATGCAGGCTAGCTATTAAAAACTAATATTTTTAGTAATAATGATTAAAAAATTATCAGGACAGCCCTAAGATAGTATATAAGAATGGTAGCATGTGATGAAAAACAGCTACACTGGAAAAGAGAACACAATAAATGGTTGAACGATTAAACATCTCCAGAAAAATGTTTTAGAGTTTTGTGCAGAGTTAAGAGTTTTAATGGAGCTGGATCTGTATGATTAAGAAGTTAAAAAGACTGTATTACCATTTAATTACATAGAAAGAAGAACAGTGTGTTGGTAACTGTGTAAGAGGAAGAAGATGAAAATGAGACAACAGTCTGAGAGGATAAAATGAGAATAGAATTTCAGCTACAATAGAAGAATCACCCACTTTAAATGAAATCACTCAGAATATCAGCAAACGCTGGACAGCTATATATCCCAATGAATTAAAAAGGGGATGTTTAAATGACATAAAATACTGTGATTTTATTACCCTGCTGTTCATTATGGGTGTTAACGGCATACATTTTCTCTTCAAGTCAGAGTCATAATTGCCCTCCTTTGCTGAGCCTGAGATAACGGATGAGACAGACTGGAAATGCTAACGCTGATTCATAGAAGTGTGGATTACCTGAACTATGCTGGCGTTAGATGATCTGAGCATGATGTACAAACTTCTGGCAAAAGCATCACGTGGAATGATATTGTAGAAAAAGAAGAGGAAGAGCTGACATGCAGCAGTCATGAACAGGCTGAAGTAATTAAAAAGAAATACACTGAGTTCAATGTGAAGACCAAAATAAGTTACAAACCATATGATCTGAGAGATGTTTAAGGGTTAGTATGTTAGAATGTCTCCGTGAGAGCCAGGATGTCTGAGAAAGTTGCTGCAGCACAGAAAAATGCACACTTATATTTGCAATAAATAGCAGAACCTTTTCTAGATGAAATACACACAAACACATATATATATATATATATATATATATATATATATATATATATATATACATATATATATATATATATATATATATATATATATATATATATATATATATATACAGAGAGAGAGGGGGGTGTAGTGAGCAAATGAGATTTAGGTGAATCCAGAGTTCAGTGGCCCTCTTGGGCAGGTATATTTTTGGGGACAATATTATATCACTATTAGGCATCACAACTCAAAAACAGGAGTTCATTTTCACAATTAGCAAATACAAGACTTTAGAAATGGAAATTGTCATGGTTTTATTCTGTACAGAGTTTGAAGATTAAAAACACAGAGAACACAGGGACAAAATTATACTATATGTTCGGCACATAAACATCGAGGAGTAAAGATTTATGCCAGGAGTGCATATCTGAATTTAAATCTTGAGGAGAACAATGTTAGAAAGGAATTGAAGAAAAAGTACATTATTATTTAATACTTTTGCATTTAAAAAATAGGATGAGATATGGATTTATAGCTGGGAAGGGATAACTATTTTAAATCTTGCCAATGGAAGTTTAATGCATAAAGAAAGCCAAAGTTTTATCCAGAACAACAGGTATGTAAAATATGAGTAGGTTACCCTACAAATGCCTTAGTTGTGATTATGGTTATTTTGTTAATTTGAAGTTTAATTACCCATGCAATGTTTGCTCAATTAATGGACTAGTGGGTAGGTAGGGCATATAAAACATTTCTGTATTAAAATCTGTAAACTGTGTATCAGGGGAACAGTTCTGGTTGGACTGCACAGATAACTATTCTATTATAAAACACTGAAAAGATAGAAAACAACACAGACAGTGATGTGACAAGCAGGAAATTAGAATACATAAGTTTAACACAGGAGATAGAAGTATAAAAATTAATGAATGAGGGGAGGTGAAAAGGGTGTAGAGGAACATGCAGCCATTCAAGACAAAGAAAAAGAGTGTACATCATGATTTCTCTATATAAGCCTAGTATGACAATACCAACTTGTGGACAGCCTTTAAGTGCTATTGAAGTTTGTTTACTTCAAGTTTATTATGCTTACTGAGGTGACCAATTTATCTAATACATTATTGCTTTTCCCTAGGTGAAGGTTATATTCATCTTCTAGTGGGATATTTTTTTCCTTCTTTGTGCTTTTATGATTGAAGCTCATATTGATTAGTAATCCTGTTCATTTATTTGCTGATAAAAAAGGGAATCAGTTATTTAGTCAGTGCATGAGCTTTGATGTATGCTCACTAAAGTTACCAAATAAAACAACACAGGCAGAATGTTTGGTTGTCCTCCTGCATGTTCCTTCTGGTATAGCATGGTATCACAGGACCATTGGAGGTTACTAGGCTAATGGCCCTAGACTCTTTACAAGCCTATGTGCACACAAAAGTCCTGAGAACATATACCAAGCAGAAACTTGCTATACCAAATAATTCTTTGAAAATGTTCTCCTTGAGCAAGTCTTGTAGAATAAAAAAAATTCTCCTTAAGCAAGTCCTGTAGAATAAAAACACAGCATTATTACAAAAATGCAGTAGGTAAGCATTTTCAGGGGACTACCTCCCACTTCATCAGACCATTACAAAAGCAGTACTATCCACTTATTTATAAGGCAAGTTAAATTGGTAATACCAATTAAATAGTAATTACCCATTCATTTTAAAGAGATAGTCATCTCTACTTGAATCACTTGCATTGTTTCTATTCAAACATTACTAATATAAAAACACATATATAAAAAATATGAAATACATGCATAAAAATAATAAAATGAATCCTTTAACTGTTTCCCATGTCATATTTCAATTTCATCCTAAATATGCACCATTCTGTTATAAACTTCATAACTTTGATTTATTGGCCAAACGTGTTAAAAATGGGTTCCACACATTATTTCAGATTTATGCCCATTGAAGTAATTAGTGAAAATGATAGAGGGGGAGATATAATCAACAAAACAGAAACGTCAGAAGTAAGGTGGATAGTTAGGTTAAGAGGCAACAGAGGTAAGGGACTAAATGACAAGATACCATTAAAGCCTATACTAAAGAACAGGTCTCTACATTAATGAGACCCAGTATGAATAGGAATTATGTTAGTAGTAGTATTAACCATGTATGTTACATCAACATTATGAAGTTTAAAATAGAATGGTGCATATTTAGAGATTCTCCGTTGCTTTTTTTAAAGCTGTCTTGCTGTGTTAAACCCATTTAACATAGTGAAAACAGTTTGTAAAAAACAATGGAGATCTTGCTTTCTCCGTTGCTTTTGCCCACAGTTCTGATGTACTGAGTAGGCATACACATGCACAGTACATCAGAACTGCTGCAGAATACCAGACAGCTGCGGAAGGGCAGCAAGGAGGCAGTATACAATGCCATTATTTAAGAAAAGTAATTTTTTTTTCTTAAATAATGCCATTGTATAATAGCAATAACCCACTTCTGGGTGTGGGTAATGCTGGATTTACCCATGGTTGGCATTGTTTGGCCACTCGGGCTTCACCCTCGTGACCAAACCACGCCAACCGTGGGTAAATCCAGCATTACCCACACCCAGACGTGGGTTATTGCTATATTAACCAATCAGAGACTTGACATTCACAATTAGGCTTGCATATACACATTAGGTGTAATGTAAACTGATCTGCATGCAGAGAATGCGTGATGTCACGAGCTAAGTAAGAAAGCTTCACTTCTTAAATTTCAAACCAACATTTTCAAGCCCGGCACACTACACATTACAGTTTCCTGAACTCACTTTAACTGTATCACAAAGTCTGCTTATTTACAGTAACAAATGTAAAGTTTAACTGTCAGATACTGCCAAACAGTAAAATAACATTCAATGCCAATGAGAGAGAAAGCAGTATTTTAACATTAAACTCTACAGGAAACATAACTTGTAACCATTTAAAAACCGTGTGCCATAAAACATACAAGGATATAACTGTCAGAGAGACCCAATTTATGTCAAAAGCTTTTGTCTCACACAGGTACCAATATATATTCTGAAACAATCAGAAGTTATAAATATTAAAAGAAACTAGTTACTATATACTAAATCATAGATATACCCCTGTTATCATGTACCCAAAACAGTTTTGATAAATTAATCTAAGCAGTGACTATCCCTGTGTAATAACTCAGAAGAACATTTAGCAGGGCAAATGGCTATATATTATTTGAAATAAAGCATGTCATCTTAAGGTCATAAATGCAAAGATAGCTTACTGTTCAATTATATCACTCAATAAACCGGTAATATTATACTAATATGCTAAAAGCATAAACTGTTATTTAATTTGTATATGAACAAAAAAAGTATAGAAATGAAAAAGCAAAAACAAAAAGAAAAACAATAAGAAAAATATTGTCATGACATACCTTACTTGAAGATTTAGCAAATATAAAACAAATTAAAATCCAGTTGCAGTAGATGCTTTGAGAGATTTAGTGGGAACAGCAATCTCTGACTCAGTTTTTTTTTGTTTTTTCTTTTTAAGATCAGCCCAAGAAGATTTATCAGTAACTCTCTTCAGAGATGCAGATCCCCATTCCATATCTTCAGGTAAGGAAATAATGTTATTGTTTTTAATAAAGGCAGTGGCTTCCTCTAGAGCATTAAATGATCTCATTTCATTCTGATATAGAATTTTTATTCTGGCAGGAAAGACAAGCTGAGTTTTGATGTTATTCTGCTTTAACAGTTTTATTAATGGCCAAGCTTTTTTCCTCTGTTCCAAAACCCTGGTAGAATAGTCATTACCAAACCTAATTGGGTTTTGATTAAATTTGAATGGAATTTTCCTCCAGGCAAAATTTAGGACCAACTCCTTGTCCAAATAAGATAGAAACTTTATGACTAGGTACTTTGACAGCAGATCCACAGTACCTGTGATGGACTGTTGTAGTGAGACAAGACCTGAGCCACAGGACAATAGTATCACTATATATACATTAGTCTATCTCCCCATAATCAACTTTTCTCATGATGATTTGGTAATGACTGAAAGGAAGAAATCACACATAAAGATGTCATAAATGAGTTTTCTTCATATGAGAGGTGGGCCCAATGTCTGGGAAGTAATGACAAACTCAAAATCCAAGAACATCTCAATATAGAGTCACTTCTTCATCTTGCTGCTAGCACTAATTTAGCATTAACTTTCAAAGATCTGGCTAATGACATTTATATTAAGAAATGGAATAATTATCACACACTCACAGAAACTTTACTACTTATTGTAGCACTTTAGCTAAATGTAAGACATGTAAGTAGATTCAACAACTCAAGGCTAAACTCTCAGCAGGCTTCTCATTTCATTAGTATATGTACCTACGTATCTATGATAACATACAGTATGCCGATCTTATGAAACCACCAGCCACCAATGCCACAACTGTGCCTTCAAAAGCCAGAAGCTGGAAAAAAAAGAAACATGAAATATATAATAAACAGCACAAAAATAAGACAGAATACAATTGATCCTTACAGATCCTTATTATTGGTCACTCCATTGTGTAAACAACTGACAGACCTGAAAGGTTTCCACTAGAAGTTTATGGCAGTACTGTGCCTTAAAGTGGCCAACATTTATAATCTTTAAGATGAACTAAAATGGATTAAACTTTACTTTAACATGTCAGATATAGACAACATGACATAGACTGGCCACTGAGCATTCTGTCAAGTATGCTGAGGCAAAGGTTTTTAATGGAATCTTCCCTTCTCCTCATGCAGTAACAGCATAACAAAACAAAAACCTGGCACACAAACAGTGGAAAAAATCATTGAGCATAAACAGGACAATAAGGGCTTGCTAGCCTGGATTAGCCTGTAAACTGGGTTGAATGCTTTGCACTTAAGGATTTTACTTTTTTCTGTGGTAATGCAATTACTGAACATAATATTTTCCATGACTGCAGAAATATCAAAGTATCATTGCACAAAGTAGGAAATCAGAGGCGATGGTGATTGTTTAATGCTGGAAGTGTGACCAATAACATGAGTGGTAAATAAGCTTTACTGCAATTAAAAACAAGGTGCACTTCCTTTGAAAGAAGGACATAAAATGCACTGGTGTAATCAGAACTACTGTCCTTTGCAGAAATCAGAACAATGAAGGCAGAGGAGTTGAGAAATCTTGAGATGATGGAGAACAAGTGCCTGAGAAAAGTGGTAGGATGCAAATAGTGGGACAGATGAAGAAATGAAATCATGAACCATTACCTGCTGCCCTACAGCATACTCTCTAGCTCGAGCATTCCTGTCATACCACACCTTTTTCTGCTGTTGGGCTTCTGCCAGGTTCTCCTGGTCCAACCCAATGTGATCCCTGAGACTTTTCCTGAGGTTTAGGACATATGCTACAACAGATTCCTTGTGAGATTCACACTCACCCTCCCACTCATCATGAGTCAAACCTTGAGGTCCCTCGTCCTATGCCCATACAGCAACTCAAAGGGTGAAACAGCTGTGGATTCCTGGGGAACCTCTTTGTAAACAAACAACAGATGGGACAAATATTTCTCCCAATCCCACTTAAACTGGAATGCAAATGCCAGTAGCATCGTCTTGAGTGTAGAGTTTAACCTCTCAACAAGACCATTAGTCTGGGGATGGTAGGGAGGTTGTCTTTAAGTGCTTCACCCAACAGTGCTTCCATAGACAAGCCAGCAGGTCTGACATGAAATTGGCACCACTATGAGTCGGTATTTCTTTTGGAAAACCTAGCTTGCTGAAAATCTCTAACTAAGTCTTTGCCACTTTTTCTGCCTCAATGGAAGACAGAGCCACTGCCTCAGGGTATCTTGTAGCATAATCTACTACCACTAGGATATACTTTTTCCCTGTGGAACTTGGGGTACTTAGAGTCCCTACAATATCCATAGCTACCCTCTGAAACAGCTCCTCAATCAAAGGCAAAGGCCTCAAAGGAGCTTTCACCTTGTCTCCTGCCTTGCCTACCTTTCAACACTGCTCACAGGTTCTGCAGTACACTGTTACATCTCTAGAAATCACAGACCAATAAAGGTTCTGCATAATATGTCTCTTTGTACACTTTATGGCCATATGACCTGCAAAAGGAATATCATGGGCTATGGCTTGAAATGCCAGATGGTAGGCTCTGGGCACTACCAACTGCTGTATTTTCTCACCCTGTACCCCCCCAGGGGTCCACTCTCTGCACAGTAATCCTTTGTCCCAGTATTCCGATTCCCATTTTCCTTGACAATCATGTGCTTCACTAGCTACTTCCCTTAAACCTTGCAATGTGGGGTCTGTGAGCTGAGCCTGTCTCAGCTCTCTCTTGGTAACCCTTCCCAGCTCCCTTTCCAAAAAAAGTCTGGTATCCTCTGACAGGGTGCCTCACTGTCAGCCTGGGTACTACTACTCACCTCTGCCCTTGCAGTCACTCTGTCAAGGGGAACATCAGTACCCACAAGCGGCTGTCACTCCCCTTCAGTCTCAATGTTACATGGTAGTTCCCTCCCTGAAGTAACCACCTCAACAGTCCTGGCTGCAAGTGTGCGGTGTGTCTTGGTCTCAGCTAGGCAACCAGACCCACATACTTGTCTCTAAGACTGACTGTGTGTGACTGCATGTACAGAAGGTACAGCTTTGTCAAAATCATTCCCTATCAGGACATCTGCAGGGATATCCACAAACACACCTAATTGCTTGCTTACTTTTTTTTTCTCCCAGTCAAGATGAACCCTAGCGAAAGGCATTTGCAATGGGGTCCCTCCTAAAGCTCTGACTGGAGTAGACTGCCAAAGCAACTAGTGCTCCTCTTTAACCACTGCAGGCTTAACAGTGGTCATTTCAGAGGCTGTGTTCTCTTAGCAATGGCCTCTTTCCCATTTACTAAGCTAGGATATAACCTCTTGTGGTAGTTTGGTACCCTTGTTGTTTCGACACAACTTACTGCTGGCATTTTGTAATTCACACTTATTGGTTCTCCCACCTTTTGTTGCCCACCTTGCCTCCATGTACATCTATATGCTACATGGCCCCACTGGTTGCGTTTAAAACATTTAACTCTTGGTCCATGACATGCTCCTGGGTTAGTGGCTTCTTGTGTTATTGGTGGACCCTGTTGGGGCAGTCTGGGCTCCCCACCATGGGTTCCTTTAAACCCATGAGCAGCACTGGGTATCCCTTTACTGTGCAGTGATGCCCTACTTGATAGGTATAGGTTTCTCTTCTTCCCCAAATCACCAACTCATCTGCAGTATCAGCTAACCAGATTCTCATGTCCTCAGGCAAAGTATTAAGGGCATGTTCCCTCCCAAAAGGTCTGCCAGCACTTCAGAAGTGGTGACCTGACATCCACTCACCAACCTATGAAAATAAGTGCTCAGTTCAGCAATATATTCACACATACTTTAATCTGCCTTGTGTCTATGCTCACAAAACTTTTTCCTATAAGCTTCAGGTGTTAACTTAAAACATTCTAACAAACAATTTTTGACTGTATTATAATTTAAGTAATCAGTATCAGACAATTTAGAAATAGCAGTTACAGCTTTACCATGGAGTAATGCGGTCAGGAACCATATCCAGAGCCCTTGGTCAACATTGTACTGTTTATATACCATTTCAAAAATATGAATGAAACTATCAAAATTATTCCCCTCTGTAAATTGTGGAAGAGATTTACTGACCATTGCTGCTTCTGGGGTTTGGTTACTCCCTTCCCCATTACCTCCATTACCCTGGTGAAGAGTCAGCAACTCCTTCTCATGTTGCCTCTGCCTCTCCTTCTCCTCAACCTCCAGACATCACAGTTTCTCATTTTCCTAAGCCTCCAGACATCTCAGTCTCTCTGTTAATTCTATTTCCAAACATTTCCCTTCCAGTTCAAGGCTCTTTAATTCCAGACAGATGTTTAAGTCCTTTGTGGAAAGGTTGAACTGTCCATTTTCTGAGAGTTGTACATCTCCAAGGCCATCCTAATTGTCCTCCTGATTGCTGGTTTGTGATGCAGCTGTGCCCAAGGCTACAATAATTTCTGCCTCAGTCAGGTTGGCATGTAGCAGTCATTTAGCCTAGCATATCTCAGCCAACTAGCTCCATGTCAGTTTGCCATGCTCCTCTGTGGACATGCTTGACTGCTCTCCCTGATTAACTAAGCTAACAAAAACAAATAAAACAATTGTGATATGAAACTCTGAATGTTCACTGTGTGGGTGATTGAGACTACAAACACCTTCCTTAGTGACCACTCTTTATAGGCTACAGAAATACAATGTCCACACCACTACAAGCTAATTAATATGTGATGGGGGTATCCCACCACTGCCAATCAATTAATATGTGATGCCCAAACACTGGCCCAGTAATCAAGGAGACTCAATCCTCACCACTAGCAACAGTGGGGAATGTAGACACTGGGAGGATGACAAGTACAGACACAGTAAACTGCAGTTTCCCTTAAGAGCACACAGAGATCACAATCAGTCTGGGACTGGTTTCTCCGTCTTTCTCCAGATCCACAATAAGACTCCCCCTGCCACAGCTGTAGGGTTGTGATCTCAGCTGAGTGGCCAAGCCAAAACCTTCAGCACCCTCTCTGTCCAACCAGTGCTTCATGTCCTTTCCCAAGCAGATGACACACACACACACTTTAAGATTTGATTTATATACAAACACACACACACACACACACACACACACACACACACACACACACACACACACACACACACACACACCTGAGGAAGGCTGGCATAGGTTTGCTACTTATACCCCCTTCTGCCCAGACTATAAGGTAATTCCGACTGCCATCAGCCAACTTTTTATCAGCTACTCTAAGGCCCTTAACAAAGGGTGTCCAATCTTACTGTGTAATGTTACTAATAATCCAAATGGTCATCTGAACAAGAGCAAGGCTATTTAGGAGTGGCCTGTACAGGGTCACCATATAAATATGCAAGTACTCCAAGAGCTGAAATATGTCTCACAAATATCAGCCAGAAAGATAGGTTTAAATATATCTAATAGTAAATAAATAGTAAAAGAACAAGACAATACTCATTAAGTAGTCAGCTACATCAGAGTTCAGGAACAGGAAATATTTAAAACAACATTGCAGGACAGTCCCAAATAAATAAAGAAATCATCTAAGCTATACTTCACTGTAT
This sequence comes from Protopterus annectens, assembly GCF_019279795.1. Lineage (NCBI taxonomy): Eukaryota > Metazoa > Chordata > Ceratodontiformes > Protopteridae > Protopterus > Protopterus annectens. Next base: position 569,002,079 of record NC_056743.1, read on the forward strand.
ACCTATATGAATCTGAAAGAGTTACTTTGCCCTAAAAACTTACTTACAGCAAGGCAAGCGCAGAAGGTGATGAGTGGATGTTTCCAGGTCAAAGACAAAATACAAAATACACAGTCTCTCTCTCAGAGAGTTCTTAAATTAATATCAAATTTTACTGTTGGGTTAGCTTGGATGACATCACTTTTTGTCACCTGACTTTTAGTTCTCAAGCTAAGCCCCCTTTGTCAGAAACTAACAGAATCTAACATCTCTGTATGAAAAATACATATCTCTCAGATGTTTGAAGACCCTGGAAGTCATAAAACAATAAAACACTTCTGCATCTCAAACGTAATAATTACTTCTCCTCCAAGACAATAGAAAGACTTCTAGCTCTAGCCATTATGTCTGCTATTGAGCTGAAACTAAGAGATAATTTTTATAGCACAATTGTAAAACAATTGAATTTCAATGTATTTTCTTGATGTTTTGCAAGTTAACCCTCTATGTTCTAGTTTCTACTGTTAAAACATATACATTTACACAATTACAACAGTTTATATACATTTCTATTCTAAGCCAGCAGGGTATGCTGTGGTTAAAGCTTAGCTCAGTACTTTACACTTTTACACACACTTCTGTAGGACTCATAAATATTCCCAAAAACATAGAATAATTTACAACATTCCAGATAGCTGGGATGGCAGTTTTTCCCTTCTGTCACACTTCTTCCCCCCTGAAAATGCAAGCTAGATTTTCAAGTGACCCTTGATAAATGTTGCTTGAGAGGGATGGGCCTATCTGGGAATACCTTACCCCATTCCCTGTCTTGAGATTCCAGCTGCCTTGGCATTGCTGACCCCAGTACAGTGCTACACTGTCCCATGACATGTCTGCAATCCTAGTCTCCAGAATAGCAATTTGGTATTTGGCTGGCTGGATCCCTGTAGCCAGAGATCCTCCTTAGACCCCTCCTGCCTTCTACAGCAAATACTCACCACAAAGGCCTACCAATCATGGTAAGGTTTCATCATGCTAACATGATACAATCTATGTCCCTGCCTCCTGCCTGGCAGTTCTACCATGTAGTTAACATCACTGACCTTCCTTATCAGTTTGTAGGTTCCTTCACAAGCTGCCTGCAGCTGGTTGTGTCTGACAAGAATGAGAACCATTACCTGCTGCCTTACAGCATACTCTCTAGCTCGAGCATTCCTGTCATACCACACCTTTTTCTGCTGTTGGGCTTCTGACAGGTTCTCCTGGGCCAAGCCCATGAGTTCCCTGAGTATTTTCCTGGGGTTTAGAACATATGCCACAACAGACTCCTTGTGGGAGTTGCACTCACCCTCACACTCGTCACTAATCATATCTAGAGGTCCCTCTCCCTTTGCCCTTGCAGCAACCCAAAGGGTGAAAAACCTGTGGATTCCTGGGGAACCTCTCTGTAAACAAACAACAGATGGGGCAAATATGTCTCCCAATCCCTCTTAAACTGGTCTGCAAATGCCTGTAGCATCATCCTGAGTGTAATGTTTAAACTCTCAACAAGACCATTAGTCTGGGGATGGTAGGGGGTTGTTTTTAGGTGCTTCACCCCACAGTACTTCCGCAGACAAGCTGGCAGGTCTGACATGAAATTGGCACCACTGTCAGTCAGTATTTTATTTGGAAAACCTAGCCTGCTGAATATCTCTATTTAAGCCTTTTCCATCCTTTCTGCCTCAATGGAGGACATAGTCACTGCCTCAGTGTATCTTGTAGCATAATGTACTACCACTAGGATATACTTTTTCCCTGTGGAACTTGGGGTACTTAGAGGTCCCACAATACCCATAGCCACCTTCTGAAACAGCTCCTCAATCACAGGCAAAGGCATCAAAGGAGCTTTCACCTTGTCTCCTGCCTTGCCTACCTTTTGGCACTGCTCACAGGTCCTGCAGTGCACTGTTATATCTCTAAAAATCCCATGCCAATAAAGATTCTGCATAATACATCTCTTTGTGCACTTTATGGCCATATGACCTGCAAAGGGAATATTATGGGCTATGGCTAGAAGTGCTAGATGGTTGGCTGTAGGCACTACCAACTGCTGTACTCTCTCACCCTCAAGTCCCCTTGCATGGATCTGGTTTCTATACAGTAACCTTTTGTCCCAGTAAACAGATTCCCATTTTTCTTGACAATCAGGTGCCTCACTAGCTACTTCCCTCAAGCCTTGTAATGTAGGGTCTGAGACCTGAGTCTGTCTCGACTTTCTTTTGGTAACCATTCCCAGCTCTCCTTCCAGAGGAAGTCTGGTGCCTTCTGACAGCAGTGCCTCACTGTCAGCCTGGGTGTGACTGCTAACCTCTGCCCTTACAGTCGCTCTGTCCAAGGGAACATCAGTATCCACAAGCAGCTGTGGCTCACCTTCAGTCTCACTGCTACAGTTAGCTCCCTCCCTGAAGTACCTACCTCACCAGTCCTGGCTTCAAGTTTGAGGACTCTCTGGGTCTCCACCAGGCTACCAGATCCAAATGCTTGTCTTCAATCCTGACTATGTGTAACTACATGCACAAAAGGTACTGCATTATCAAAATCATTCTCTGTCATTAAATATGCAGGGATATCCTCAAACACACATACTTGCCCGTTTCCTTATCTACCCTCCCAGTCAAGATGGATGCTAGCCAAAGGTATTTGGAATGTGGTCCCTCCTAAAGTTCTGACTAGAGTAGACTACCCAAGCAAGTAGTGCTCCTCTTTAACCATTGCAGCCTTCACAATGGTTAGGTCAGAGGCTGTGTCTATCTTAGCAATGACCTCTTTCCCATATACTAAGCTAGAATATAACCTCTTTTGGTAGTTTGGTACACTTGTTGTCTTGAGACAACTTACTGATGGCATTTTGTCATTCCTGCTTAATGGCTCACCCACCTTTTGTTGCCCACCTTGCCTCCATGGACATCTGTATGCTACATAACCCCACTGGTTGCATTTAAAACATTTAACCCTTGGTCCTGGATGTGTACCTGGACTAGTGGCTTCCCCTGTAACTGGCAGGCTCTGTTGGGGCAGTCTGGGCTGCTCACTATTGGTTTCCTTAGCCCCATGAGCAGCACAGGGTATTCCTTTCCTGTGCAGTGATGGCCTGGTTGCTAGGTATAGATTTCCCTTCTTTCCCAACTCATCTGCAGTATTGCACTGTGTCAACTAAACAGATTCTCATGTCCTTAGGCAAAGTGTTAAGGGCTTGTTCCCTCACCAAAAGGTCTGCCAGAACTTCAAAAGCAGTGACCTGACATCCCCTCACCCACCTATGAAAGTACATGCTTTGTTCAGCAATATATCCACACACACTTTCATCTACCTTACATCTATGCTCTTGATACTTTTTCCTGTAAGCTTCAGGTGTTAACTTAAAATATTCTAACAAACAATTTTTGATTGTATTATAATTTAAGCAATCAGTATCAGACAATTTAGAAATAGCAGTTGCAGCTTTACCATGAAGTAAGGAGGTCAGGAACCATACCCAGTGCAGCTGTTAAACATTATACTGTTTACATACACTTTCAAACATACTAATGAAACTATCAAAATAATCCCCCTCTATAAATTGTGGAAGAAATGTTCTGACCTTTATTGCTTCTGGGGTTCAGTTACTCCCTTCCTCTTTACCTCCATGACCCTGGCAAAGAGTCAGCATCTCCTTCCCATGTTGCCTCTGCCTCTCCTTCTCCTCAGCCTCCAGACATCGCAGTTTCTCATTTTCCTCAGCCTCCAGACATCTCATTCTCTCTGTTGCTTCCATTTCCAATTTTTTGCCCTCCAGTTCAAGTCTCTTTAACTCCAGATGGATTTTAAGTCCTCTGTGGAAAGATTTAACTGTCCCTTTTCTGAGAGTTGTACATCTTCAATTCCAGCCTGGTTGTCCTCCTGATTGCTGGTCTGTGATGCAGATGTACCCAAGGCTACAATCTTTTCTGCCTTAGTCAGGTTGGCATGGACCACTCCTTTAGCCTGGCATATCTCAGTCAACTGGCTCCTTGTCAGCTTGCCGTACTCCTCTGCTGACTTGCTTGCCTACTCTCCCTGACTTACTAAGTTAACAAAAAAAATGAAAACAATTGTGATAGGAAACTCTGAATGTTCACTGTGTGGCTGATTGAGAGTACAAACACCTTTCTTAGTGACCACTGTCTACAGGCTACAGGAATGCAATATCTACACAACTACAAGTCAATTAATACATGATGTAGCTATCCCACCACTGTCAACCAATTAATATGTCACACCCCAACACTGACCCAGAAATCAAGGAGCCTTAATCCTTATCACTGGCAACAGTGGGGAACATACACACTGGGAGGATGACAAGTACAGACACAGTAAAGTGCAATTTCCCTTAAGAACACACAGAGATCACAGTCAGTCTGGGTCTGGGTTCTCCCTGTTTCTCCAGATCCCCAATAAGACTCCCCACTGACAGCTATAGGGTTGAGATTTCAGCTAAGTGGCCAAGCCAAAACCTCCATCACCCTCTCTATCCAACCAGTGCTTCATATCCTTGTCCAAATAGCTGACACATACACTTTGAGATTTTATTTATATACAAACACACACACACACACACACACACACACACACACACACACACACACACACACACACACACACACACACACACACCTGGAGAAGGCTGGCACACCCAGACTATAAGGTAGTTCTAGCTGCCACCAGTCAACTATTTATCAGCTACCCTAAGGCTATTAACAAAGGGTGTGCAATCTTACTGTGTAATGTTACTAATAATCCAAATGGTAGTCTGACCAGCAGCAAGGCTATTTACGAGTGCCCTGTACAGTGTCAGCATATAGATATGCAAATACTCTAAGAGCTTAAATATGTCTCACAAATATCAGCCACAAGGATAGGTTTAAATAAATGTAATAAATAAATAGTAAAAGAACAAGACAATACTCAGTAAGTAATCAGTTACATCACAGTTCAAGATCACAGGAAATATTTAAAACAACATTGCAGGCCAGTCACAAATAAATAAATAAAACATCTAAGTTGTACTTCACTATATTCTTATCTGAATATAAAAGATGTACTATGCCTTAAAAACTTACTTATAGCAAAGCAAGTGAAGAACGTGGTGATGAGTGGATATTTCCAGGTCAAAGACAAAATACAAAATGCACTGGCTCTCTCTGAGAGAGTTCTTAAATTAATATCAACTATTACTGCTGTGTTAGCTTGGATGACATCACTTTTTGCCACCCGACTTTTAGTTCCCAATCTAAATCCCCTTTGTCAGAAACTAAGATAATTTCACATTTTTGTGTGAAAAATGCATATCTCTCAGGTGTTTGAAGGCCTAGAAGTCATAAAACAATAAAACACTTCTGCATCTCAAACCTAGCAATTGCTTCTCTTCCAAGACAATACAAAAACGTCTAGCTCTAGACATTGTGTCTGCTATTGAACTGAAACTGAGAGATAACTTTTATAGCAGAATCATAAATCAATTTTATTTTAACTTATTTTCTTGAAGTTTTGTAAGTTAACCCTATATGTTATAGTTTCTATTGCTAAAACATATACATTTACAGAATTACAATAGTTTATATATTTTTTTATTCTGAGCCAGCAAGGTATGTTGTGATTACATTTTAGCTCAGTACTGTACACCTTTACACACACTTCTGTATGAATCATATCAATATACACAAATGACATATAATTATTTACAAAATTACAGATAGCTGGCTGGCAGTATTTCCCTTTTATCACACATTGAATGTACTTTCTGGCAAGATATTATACTCTTTATCAGTATCAAGCTTCAAATCAGCATTTCCACTAATAAACAGCAGGGGGACAACGACCCAGAAATTGGGACATATTTGACATATTTACTCTTTAGAAATACACTAGCTTAACCAGGGGTTTGTGTTAAGATACATATTCTTAAGGATTTGAAGTCTGAATCTCAAATAGATGTAAATATTGAGTCACATCAGTCCTGAGATAATCTCAGTGATATGGCAGATCACTACAAATTTGATAAGGAAAGATATAATGGGAAAACGTGGACATTGTGTGAAAATCTGGACAGTTGAGAGTTAGGAATGTTAAGTATATGGTTCAAGCATGGTATAGGAAAGTGTATGTACAGCACAGTACAGAGTATTGTGAAATCCCATTCCTGGAGTTCTGTACTGAAGTTGTATAAATGTTCTGTAAAGGTACATGGACTACCATGTAAAATAAACACTCAGAGAAAATGTGTGTATTGAATAGGGACACACAGAAAAATTGTAGGAATGAACACAGGGATAGAGGACAGGTGAAACTACCTAATGTATAGCAGATGATGGCATGTCAGTGGAAGATGGTTGTAGCAGCAACACCAATCACAAATCAATCTGGTACAGTAGGGACCACACAGTGAAAATGTCTATTATGTGACTGTCACACAAGGTGACATAACAATGGGGAGGATGTCTGTATAAGATAAGCATCTTTACATTAATAATGCAAATAACATCTGTCATGCATGTTACATACAAATGAGGTAGGATGCATATTGTGAAGCTGTGCAAACTGATTTGCCTAAATATGAGTGTAATCTCAGCAGAGGTCTACAGCAAGTGGGTGGGACACAGTTAAGACTCATGGAAAACATTAAAAGAAGCAAGCCCAATCAAGAAACATACACAATCATGGACAATATCAGAAAAATACCACCAGTAATCCCATGCCTCTGACATCAAATGTATGATTACAGTGATTAGAGATAATTCTGCACAAACAACTGTACAACTATTATGATACATCCACACTCTATGGGAATAATCAAGCACACTGTCCTGGCATAGTAACATCTGCTGGAGATGTTAAAAGGGACATTCCTATACCTGTATGCAACATTATGAGCAATACAGGCTAATTGACTGGTGTGCATGGCATGTATATATGGCAGAATCTACACTGTCACTAAAGCTACACACGCCATTAATGTTGTCAAACACCTACAGTATGTATGTACTGTGTACATCACCAGAACAGGTAATACAGATGCATCTGGTGTAACAACTTGATGGGGGTTTTGCACCATCAGACAGTAATGTTTATGCCACAGAAAGAATACCTAGGTATATGATATTTGACAGCTCAGTGTGGCAAAGGTGGTAAACTTCAGTTACACATCACTGGAAAATGTGAAGGGAGGTAAATGAAGAAGGGTGCATTGTATTCAGTTACTGGTGTGATGAAGTCTGGGAACTATGGAGGTATTGTGGCCTGTGATGTGGAAGCCCTTCACATACTCAGTAGTTGCGTTACATACAAAGGGGTAGTTAGCACTGTGGTCACATGCTGGTGGACGTCCCACATACCATCTATCCCAGGATACAGGTCACATACCTACTGGTCTGATTATAGGGTGTGATGTCTACATTATACTTGGATTGTGTGTTTCTTTATCTGACATAATCCTTTATCTTTTTGTATTATTGCAGGTTTTGTCAAGGCTGTGGCAGCAACCTTTGATGTGTGTTGATACAGCCTGTATTATACTAATACCACAGATGGAGTAAATGATTGCCAACAATATGTAATCTTTCTGACAGATGCTTGGACACAGGATGTGTATGTCATTTGCAAAGTCTGTGACTTACATAATGGACAGGAAAGGGTCTAGGAGACACCACTGTTGTATGGACCTTATCACTGTACCTGAGATATAGTTCACTTCACACATTTCAACATATTCACACTCAATGTATGTGATAAAGTGTTCTTTCCACTTGCTGATAGAGGTATTTTTGGCCACAACTGACAGATTTATGTCAAATGCCTTTGGTTTGTCAAGTTGAGAAGGATGGTAGTTTTGTGATCATGCATGTCCTCAATGGCCTCTCAGAGGACATCTAACAGATGTAACAGACATGATGAATCATTAACAAATCACACAGCCCTGTTGCACACAGCCGGGTTATTACTAGTGTCCATTTAGAAAAGGTCCATGATGAAATGTTGATCTACCTCACAGATGAGGAGAGTCAGCATGTGTCTACACATGCATGCATCGGGTGTTATCCCCCCAACTCAGATAGATGCATGTTGATGTACACCCTTGTACAGGAATATAGTCTGCATGGAGGGTGTGTTAAAGTGTGTATTCATCTGTGTCAGGAATGTGCATGTGCTGAGTCATGTGATCTGTGATGTTGTCACAGCCCATTGGTTTTTTACTTTTTAATTTCTCCAAATCTTTTGGTTTTTTAATATCATGACAGGGATGGACTCCATTCCTAAGTCAAAGTATGAATAAAATTCATTAAATTCATATTGTTTCAGTTTTTGACATCGGCCAGAAGTGCTCTTCCCAGCATCTTTAATTTGCCCAGCAATGACTCCTGAAATTTGTATGGAGTTACATGTATCAGTAACATATCTAAATATGATTGTAGATCCTTTTTTATAAGAACCATTGCTCCTACTACTATTGGGACAGTCTGGATATCTTTCTTCCACATTGCTCTCATTTCTGCCTGCAAATCCTGATATTTTATGACTTTGTGTCTCTCCATATGCAAGACACTGTAGTCACTCGGTATAGCGAGTTCAGCAATCAATGCTACTTTTTTCTTCTTTTCATTGACCACTATATCTAGTTTTCTTGCACCTATCTTTTGAACTGTTGGTAATGAGTGATCCCATATGATGTAGACTTCATCATTTTCTATAATGCTTTGTGGCTCATATTTCAAGTGTTTTTCAGCTACTTCAGTATTATAATGTTTGCACAATCCCCAATGCAACAGTCTTACCACATCAGTATGCTTTTCTGTATACAGTCTTTCTGCCATTAGTATGTCACAGCTAGCAAAAAGGTGTGCTACTGTTTCCAATTTGGTTTTACAAAACCTACATTTGTCTCTTTCTCCCACATGTTCAATGGACTTTGTAAATTATTGTGTATGTAGTCCACTATCTTGGGCTACAATATTAACCTTTCATCTTTTGGTTTGAATTTGCTTGTCCTTAGCCAGTCCTGCATTCAATCCTGATCAACATGAGGTTGTTCTAGGAGTTTTCTATACTTGCAACAATATTTATGCATTTTCCACATTTCTTGCCTTCTTGTCTGATACTTCACCTTATATTCTTTCTTTTGTTTTTTGGCACATTCAGTTGCCACCAGATTTTTATCTACTTAGGTTCATAGGTTCATAGGTAGGTACTAGGCTATCAGCCCTAGGGCCCATACAAGCCTAGCCAAAAAATGTACCCTGGCTTTTGCCACCCAAGAAATGTATTTTCTTGTGCCCCTGTCGAGCAGAGCCACAGAAGTGATCCCCGGGGTGAATTTCCCATTTCCCATCCAATCATCAAGATTTTTCTTGAAGAGTGCTAATGAGGAGCTCTGTTTGACATAGATAGGTAGTCTGTTCCAGAGTATGGGAAGTCTTTGGGACAGGAATCTGTCCCTCCAGCATGTTCTGTTTATTGTGGTGACAAGGTTTAGGTCCCTAGAGTGTGTAGCTCGGAGGGATTGGGATTTCTTTAAGTGGAGCATGTCCAACAGCTCTGGGTTTGACATAGCTTTGTATGTTAGCCAGAGATCGCCCCTGAGTAGGCGATATGTGATGGAGTAAAGCTGTAGTTTTTTGAGACAGTCTGCATAGGGTATCTGTTTGAGGCCAGTAATCCTCTTTTTGAGGTATTTCTGTGGTCTTTCCAGTTGTTGTAGATGTCTTGTGAGGTACATACCAAAAGAGGTGTTGTACTCTATAATGGGTCTAATGAGTGATGAGTAGAGGGGAACAATGACCTCTTTTTTTCAGGATGAGAATCCTTTTGTGATGAGATGAGCCATGTAGAAGGATTTTCTGACCACTGTGGCGATGTGATTATCAAAGGAGAGACTACTGTCCACCTGTGTCCCAAGGTCTCTTATCACATTTTCAGCATTAAGTAGATTACCAGCTATGTGGTAGTTCATGGGTACAGAGTTTTTACCAAAGGGGATGACAATACACTTTTTGGCATTGAGCTTCAGGCCATGGCTTTGACACCAGGTATCTGTCTCAGTGAGGCCATTTTGTAGTTTGTCCACATCGTTAGGAGTTTTGATTATGGCTCCTAGTTTGCAGTCATCTGCAAACTTTGTTAGCCAAAGACCTTCTGTGTTGGCCTGCACTTCAGAGAAGTAGATACCAAACAGGGGAGGACCCAGGACTGAACCCTGTGGTACTCCACTTGTCACTGGCCTGATGTCGGATTTGGAATCTGCTAGTTTCACAGTGTGGGTTCTGTCCGTGAGCCAGTTGGCAACCCATCTTGTGACATAGGGATTTATACCTAGTTTAGTGAGCTTATCTATAATTCTAGAGTGGGGGATGGTGTCGAAAGCCTTGGCGAGATCTAGATAAGCTGTGTGAACCATTTTACCCTCATCTATGGCTTTGGTGACTGCTTCAAAGAAGTGTATCAGGTTTAGGAGACATGATCTGCCTTTTACAAATCCAAACTGGGTAGGGTCCAGAGTTTGGAGATTACCAATGTCTTTGTTTATGAGTTCCACAATGATACATTCCATGGCCTTGCAGACCAGGCTCGTCAGGCTAATGGGGCGGTAGTGCCCGGGGTCCGTCGTGGCTCCCCCTTTGGGGAGTGGGATAACCGTCGCGGTGCACCATTCAGTGGGTACAAAGCCTGAGGTGAGGCAATGATTGAACATGGTATTTAGGTAGGGTGCCAGTTCATTCTGTTGTTCATGTAGAACGCAGCCTGGGATATTGTCAGGTCCCATGGATGCTGTGTTCTTGACTTTGGAGAGTGTGTTTTTTACCTGTGCAGCCGTGGTTATAGGAACTTTGCATTCTTATGGTATAGAGATGGGCCCTCTAGGGGGTGAGAGGGGGGTAAAGTAAGCACTGAACCTATCTTCTAGGATGTTGGCAATATCAGTTGGTTCTGTATATTTAGTGCCTTTGTGCTTTAACTCAGAGCAGATCTGAGTGTTCCCATTTAGATTCTTGACATAGCTATAGAATGCTTTGTGGTTGTCTTTAGAGTCAGTGGCAATTTTGTTTTCGTAACTAGCTTTGGAGGATTTTATGAGGAATCTCAGCTTCTTACTGAGGTTGACCGGGGAATTCCTCCAGTCATGGGATTTTACTCTTTTTTGCATTAGTTTCTTTCTTTTGTTGTACTTCTGGTTTGATTTCCATTCCCACTTGATGCCAATATGCTTCTGCTAGAGTAAGCATGGAAGTCACCTTAGATTTATTCTCCTCATGTTTCAAAACATTCACTATGTTGGGTCTTGTGAGGTCAGCAGATATGTATGCAGTCCCACAATTGCAGATCTGTACATGTAATCAATTTCAAGGAGGGCCAATACCTCCTTTGTAACAGGGAATATATAACTTTGGTACGCACTGATTGTTATAAATGATTTAATGAGCATGAAGCATCCTTCTTGTTTTCCTGTCTAATCTATCCAACATCTTTTAGGGATCAGTCAGTCTCTCCAAAACTATAAGTTAGGGCAGCAAGCGTAAATTGATTTATGGTTTGCTCCTTGATGTCCTTGATGTTGATGCTGTTTTTATGATTAATTTAAGTCTTCTAAAATATTCCTTACTGAGCTTTATTTGCATTTGTTCATGTTTTATTGTTGATCCTTCAATTGCCAAATATTTATATACTCCCTCTTGCTCAAGTTCTTTTATATCACATTCTTGTCCTAAACTGATGTTTTCATGGTACTGCAGCTTTCCTGCTTTAAAGGTTGATTTTGCACATTTATCAAGCCCAAAGAACATTCTTATATCACTTAAAAAAGTTTTGACTACTTGCAGTTGTGCTAATCATCAACAAAGAAAAGATGAGAAGGCTTTACATTCTGTTGCTTTCTGGGAGCCAAATTATAGCCATGACCAAATCTGTTAAACAGACAGCTTAATGGGTTAAGGGCAAGGCAAAAGATCAGCAGTGACAGACAGTCACCCAGGAATATTCCCCATTGAATTCTTATACATGGAATAATAATTTGTCCTTTATCATGGCTTAACTGCAAAGTAGTTTACCACTCTTTCATGGTTGCTATGATGTAGTTAATCAGTGTAGGGTGTATCTTATACATTTTTAAGTACTCTTTTATTGATGAATGCGGGATACTCTCAAATGCTTTTTTTGTAGTCTATCCATGCCATACTCAGATTCTTCCCCTTTTTACAGTTCTCCACTATGACTTTATTTAACAGCACATGATCCTTTGTTCCATATGACTTTCTGTTACTACCCTTTTGTTCTACAGCCATAATTGAGTTTCTCTAAATGACTATAAATTCTGTCTGCATCAATTTCACTGTATAGTTTATATGTCTTTGGAAGGCAAGTTATTGCTGTATAGTTTTTAGGGTAGCTTTCAGCTTCACTCTTAAGTAGAAGCATTGTTTTTCCTGTTGTTAGCCAGGCTGGTGTCTGTTTGGGGTGCACATATAAATAGTTCTTACTCGTGGCTGATCTTCATGCAAAGATGTTAATACTTTTATCCAGGCATTAGGCACTGCATCTGGGCCTGGGGTTTTCCAATTAGTGGCTTTTCATAACTTTGTTAAAATTTCTCTGGCTGCTACTTCATCCCATTTCATATCTTGTACATTTGAACTTCTTATTCTTTCTTTTACTTCTTCTATCCATTTAACATCTTTGTTATGTTCCACAGGATCTTCATAAATATTATCCCAAATGTATCTTTTTTTCTTTTATTGGTGATCTTTCAAATCCTTTTTACCTTGTTTCCCAATACCATATAAAACGTTTTTGGCTCATCAATAAATTGCTTATTTTGTACTTTTCCTTTATATTTTTATATTTTCTGCCTGTGCTGATATTTTTAGTTTCTTATTTGAGATAGTGCATGATAAATCCTGATCCATTATAATACTGAGCATTGCTTTTATCACTTCTAACAGTGACACTTCTTGTCTTAAGTGCTTTATAGTTTTCTCTAGTTCCATAATGGCATTTGATTTCTTCCTGTCCTTCCCCTTACTACCCTGTGTTCTTCTAGTAGGACTTCATCTGTTATTAATTTGCCTGGACAATAATGTTTCCCATTTATTTCTGTTATATCTTGTGGATCTCTTTGAACAGTCCTAATAACTGTGTTCATTTGTTTCATCAAACTTCTCACTTTTTGGGTTTTATTGACCTTCCACAGTCTATTTATTTCATTGATCTTAATATGTCTATCCATCTCTATTAAATCAATCAACTCTTCTCTTAGATCATTTTCTTCTAAACTTAGGGCACATTCTTTGTTTGACATTTCCTGCAGGTATTCTATAGAAAGGTCCAGAGCTTCTTCCTGTGCCACATTCTCTTCAGTTTCACCTTGTTCCATCCATTGCTCTTTCATATGGGAACTCACTGGCCTATCACTCCACAATATTGGCTGTGTCAGAGTTGCCACAGTTTCCCGTTCTTTCCCTTGCTGTATAGCTCCAATTAAACCTTTCTACTGTTTTCCTTTGGGAGGCTCCAAAGTATCTTCATATGTCAAATAATTAGATGCTTCCTGCTCCATTGGTTTCACCTTAGTTTGGGTGAGCATTGCTCTATCCTTTTGTGTTGTTATCTGAATTAAATTTTCTACTCAAAATCGTTCACTTTGCAGGTACTCTATAATCTCAGGTTCTGTTTCTTTCTTCTCCATTACTAATCTTCTTTTCTAGTTTTCCGCCTTGTTTTCTTATTTTTTTGTATTTTAAAATTTTCCATTTCTGGATGTCTTTGCCTATATTTCTCTTCAAATATCTTTGATGCTGCTATTTTTGCATTGATCAGATTTGCTTTCTCCTTAGCATAAACATTGCACCATATTAAATCTCTTTTTCTTTGCCATGTCCATATTTCTTCTTCAGATGTCTCCTGCTCCTCTTGTTTCTCCTTACTTTGGGGACTAATTGTTCCATAATGATGTGATATGACCTGTGTTAGATTTTCTACACTGAAACCTTCATTTTGCAAATATTCCATAACTTCAGCTTCTATTTTTTTTAACTTCTATTTGACTAATCTTCTGTTCTACATTCTCTCTTTGTGATCTCATTTTTTAAATGTGAAATGCTCCATATCTGGATGCTTTTGCCTATAATTCTCTTCAAATATCTTTGGGGCTGCCTCTTTTGTTTTGATTAATTTGGCTTTCTCCTTTGTATAAATACTGCACCATATTAAATCTTTCTTTCTCTCCCGTGTTCATATTTCATTTTTATACCCTTCAAATGTCTCTAAATGCTGTTCTTTAAATTTTTGCACTTCCTCAGTCACTTCTTTTTCCAAGCAGCATGAGGTTTCTTGGCCTATATAGTGTTTTTCATCAGTTTGTTGCATTAATGAACATACATTTCTATTTGAAGCTTCTGACAGTTTTTCTTGTGGAAGTATTTTTCTTTCCTCTAATTTCTCTCCTAATCTTTTCAAATAACTTTTGTCTGGAAATTCTGGGCTTCTTCTATAATAGTAACATAATATAATAGTAACAGTACATAATTTCTTTCTTATCCTCAATAGCTCATTCTATCATCTATATGGCTTTTTTTGGCCTATCAGTTTTTGTGATTGTTGTGGACTGCTGCTTCCTTCTACAACAAAGGGGCCATCCTCCCCCTGGGTCTGGTCTAACCCCATTGTAGGAATATTTCCTTGTCTTGAGGATTCTACACTGTCATTTTTTTCCAGTCCTGGTACTAGTGCACCTATCAGGATTGTATACTTTTGTATCCTGAGGCTTGTGCACCCAGCTATCTTCTTTATTTTTTAAGCTACTTCTGTCCATGATATATGCTATATAAAATACAGTCTATATAACAGTGTTGTATTTGTGAGATTTTGTGAAAAACAGGGTCCACCTCATGAAGTTGCTCACCAAGACTTGAAGATGAATTTAATTCGAGCAATACTCCTCTCCTTTTACTGATTTTATCATCTCTCTATTGATATCCTTGGTTCTGTGTGATAGGCCCTGATGAAGGTAAGACAGTGCATACTGCCTATCCTGATTTGGTCTAGGGTTTGGACACATTCCCCCATGCAGGTATCACTGAGAAACTCTCTCAGCTAGGGATTAACCCTTATGTCCCTGGATGGGTAACCATTTGGCTCACTGACAGAATATGTACTGCAAAAGTTGATGAATCAACCTGTACCAGTAGAGCTGTCACTGTTATTGTACCCCAGGGATCTGTGCTTGGCCCTTTACTTTTTGGAATCTATTTCTTGACAGTTCAGGCTAAAGTATACAGCCTCTGGCTTACAGAGTTTGCTGATTCTTGCTTACCTGGTGCATATATATAACATACCACAGGAGGGGCTAACATAGACAAATGATTTCTGACAAAGTCACACGATCTACAAATGAATGCAAAAATGTGTCTTTATTTCTGTCTTTCTGAAAAGTGGAATTCCCTGATAATTATAACATTGACAACAGACCCACTATGCTTAAACCCAGTGATGCAAGCAGTGGAAACACACTTAGATAGCAATTTGAACTTCATCCACAAGGTGTCCACACTGTTATTGAAACCTATGTTGCGCACATCATAAGTCATTCCATCATATTCAGATCTTAGGATTATATTACAGCACTGTACTTGAACCTCATCAGAACACTAATAGAGTATAATGCTCTCTTTTACATGTACCTTATCAGATACATGCAGCAGATGAAGAAACCACAGGAGTTTCTCACCAAGAAAACACAGGGCATAAAAACCATGCCATGATGTATGCAGATAGATAAAAAGCCATGTCACTGTAATCTGTTTCATAAGATGACATGACTTCTGCATAGCCTCCAGGCCAGTCTCAGATCCTACCCTGCTGGGAATAGTGCACATACACAAATCAGATAAAGCTGATGAAATCAGTATTATCTGTTGAGGAGAAAATGGTAATAACAGTGTCCCCACATGCTGGTGTAAAATGATCTCTGTAATGTCAAGCAAGAGCACAAACACACACACACACACACACACACACACACACACACACACACACACACCCCAAGGGACTACAGTCAGAATAGAACCCCTACCTATCTAAGTACATAGGATACAGAACTCAGTGTTTTACGCAAGCACCGTAGCTCAAGTCATACTTGGAGTGTATCAGATAACATTTTATAGCTGATGACATCAGCATTGTCTGTTGAGGAGAATATGGTAATTACAATGTCCCACATGCTGATGCAAAATGCTCGCTGTAATGTCAAGAAGGAATAGATGTGTAGGCATGTACAAGTATCAAAATACTGTCAATGGATAGGACTGGAGAGGTAACTGTAGAATGCACACTTCTGCTCTTTTGGCTAGACACACACACAGTTGACTACAGGGAGAACAGAACTTCTACCTATCTATATACATACAGTATAGAACTCAGTACTTTATGGAGGCACCACAGCACAAATCTAACTTTTACATGACTGCAGGTCAACTTATTGTGGATGACATCAGCAGGGCATTTTGGAGAGAAGATTTTTGGGAGGCTTGCAAGGAATGGATGTGTGGGCTTGTGCAAGTATCAAAATACTATCAGTCCTTGAGATTGGAGAGATAACTGTAGGAAAAACAGTTCTGCATATCTGGCTAGACACACATATACATACAGTTGACTGCAGTGAGAACAGAACCCTTACCTAAATACACAGACTACAGAACTCAGTACTTTACACAACACCATGATACAAGTCTGACTTTCATAAGACTGCAGCTCAACTTACAGTGGATGACATCAGCAGTAGATGTTGGGAGGCCTGCACAGGCTCATAGCTTCATAGGTTCATGTGAGGTTAGTAGGCTAATGGCCATAGGGTCATACAAGCCTAACTGTGTAAAAGCACAAGTACTCTTATTGAACAAAGATGGTCTTTGTTATCATAGTGATGTTGTGATTAACACCAACTGCCCCTGTCCATGAGGGACATAGGTGCCACCCCAGGGCTGAATTTACTATCGCCCATCCAGTTGCCAAGGTTCCACTTGAACAGGGTTATTGAGGAGCACTGCCTCACATGGAGTGGGAGCCTATTACGGATGAGTGGCAATCACTGAGAGAAACATCTGTCTCCCCAGCATGTTTTGTTTAAGTTGCAGGCTAGGTTGATATCCCTGAAGCACTTTATTCTTGTCCCATTTGATTTGCAGATGTCCAGCATTTCCATTAGGCCAGAGTCTGAGACTGCTCTGTAGGCCAGGCATAGGTGACCTCTCAGCAGCCTGTATGATACTGAGTACAGTGACAAGTCTTTTATTCTTTCCATGTATGTCATGTTTTGGAAGTTCTGGATTCTCCTGGACACAAGCCTCTGTGTTTTCTCCAGTTGCTGCAGGTGTCTGGTAAGTTACAGACAGAAGGGATCATTGCACTCATTTATTGGTCTGATAAGGGTTGACTGCAGTGGAGCTATGACCTCCCTGGTCTTGGATGTTATGCCCATATGTATTATGTGAGCAATGTAGAATGTTTGTGTCACCACTATGGACACATAGTGATTAGAGTGCAGATTGCTACCAACATGTGTTCCCAAGTCTCACAGCACTGTGTTTGAGTTAGAGAGGTGGTATGTATATTATAATTAGCAGGGTTACTTCATTGCCAAAGGGAACAATGAGGCATTTTTTGCTTTAAGATTCAGTCCATGAGTTTGGCACCAATCATTTGTCTGTGTCAGCCCCTTCTGTAATATGTTAACATAGTTCTATATGATTGCATCCAGTTGACAGTCATCCACCAACTTGGTAAACCACAACCCATCTATCTTTGCCCGGACTTCAGAGAAATACTTTCCAAACAGTTGAGGGTGCAGCACAGATCCTTGTGGTATTCCATATGTAAATGGCTTAGTGGTGGAAGGGCAGTCCCCAACTTTGATAGTGTGTGTTCTGTCTAGTAATGTATGGGTTAATCCCCATATGGAAGGTTTTCTCTATGATACCTGAATGGGGAATAGTGTCAAAGGCCTTCGGTAACTCAGCATAGGCAGCATGTCCTGTTATCCCTTATCTAGGTATTTGGGGTCAGTATCAAAGATGTCCACTAGGTTAATAACCAAGATCTACCCTTGACAAAACCAAACTGGGTTGTGTCAAGTCTGCTGAAGGTCAGCTATGCCTCTGTGGATAAGAGCCATGCTGATTCCTTCCCTAGAAGTATTTTTAGGCCTATGGGTCAATAATTCTAGTTCTGCATGTTAACAGATTGATGTCCATTGCATATCACACAACATTTGATATTAATTTCTGTAGTATAGGTGATATGTGTGAAAAAAGTACTGAGACACCATGGTTGCAGTGCTTGGGGGGAGGCAACATGTGGCTGTATTATAGATATGTGGCATATTGTTAGATAGGTCCTTCAGTTTGTTATGTTTCCACATGTAATTTTTTGTCACAGACAGGAAATGGATAGTAAACAGCAGTAATACATAATAATATTTGTTTTTCTATAGCACAATGAGTAATGGATTTGCTCAAAGGTTGGCAATGTGTTTGCACATGCAAGATACACATTTCCAATACTTTCCATGTTTGCACATAGTTAAGCAGTGTGCAAATGTGAGCCATATTGCTAAATGTCTGAGAGTTAATACTGAGTCTATGAAACACACCTGCTGCTTAAATGACTCTGTGGCAGCAGGTATAACACATTTCTTTCTGAGCCCAGATGATACTGGGTTTAAATCCAGGTGTACCTAATACTTTTAAAGACTTAAATAGATAGTGATAATGGAATGACATAAATTCTTTATAATATATGTGTTGCTGTATGTTGGCATAGCACAGCAGGGTTAAATGAAATTGCACAGAGATAACCGCATCATTGTACCACTGCTCACTGCTGCTTGTCATTATTGTTCGATGCAAAACTCTGCACAAACATAGTTGCCAAAAAGTGAAGGGATCCATTGCTTTTTCTGCTACTTATGTGTGTTGTGTTTGATTCTATCTTTTGACCAGATTATAGGTGTTAAAATGGGGTAGATAGGAAACTGGTGAAATGGAGAGGAAGCAGGGGGAAGAACAAAGGAAAATCAATACAACAGTGTACAAGAGGGAGGTAAGAAAGAACCATAGCATTTCTTCAACAGTAAAAACCGAGCATATGTGTAGAATATTAGTTGTATTTGGACTGTCACCTCCAGAGAGGGGTGACAACAACATAAGCATGTTGTACAACAAATTGGACTGAATCAAGTGTGTCAAGAAGACACATGTTCAAAATGGAGAGCTATGTATGGGTGATATTTTTTGTGGGACAGGTACCCATTTTTTATTCAATAAGAGAGGACTACTAGGTAAGGTATGTAGGTATGTCTAGGTCAGGTAAGTTGGGTAGGTGAGGAAGCAAATGTAAACAAACAGGTCAAACAAGACAGGAGACAGGGATGATGAGGGACAGAAAGGTTTGGGGACACCATTATTGGGCTGAGGGAGGGGACAATGCAGGCTCATGGCCATCAAGCCTGGAAACAATGAGAGTTGAGTCTACACCCACTGGATTGTCGTCACTGTCCCCTTTCTCCACTGATGGAGCATGACCCTATGTACCATTCCTTGCATCTCCCTGCTGATGATTAAATCATCACCTCCTCCAGTGTTCCCAGAAGGAGCCACTATACCAGCTTCCAGGGCAAAACTACCTGAGAGCACAGGTAGTGCATGGGCAGCAGATGCAGTGCTGCCAGTTGGCCCCCAGACATGCTGGGCATTAGTGTTGGAGCTGGTGGAGTGGGGGTTGGCTGATCCATTGGAGCTGGCGCTGTGCTTTGTAGCATTTAGTGATGTGGTACACATTGATGACATGGGGGACATTTTGACAAGACATAATAGAAAATAAAAAAAGAGATAAGGATTGGGGTGAGAGGAAAAAAGAGATTGAATTAGTACCACACTATACTACAGATTGCTAAAAGTAATCCTTTAAATGTGCATATATTGCACAAATGCATGTTCTTGTTATTCAGATTACAGTTTACAGCAGGGCATTTGTGCAAGTGGTATAGAGTTTTTTTAATTTAATGTAAATATTATTTAATAAAGTACAGTATTCTATAGTAATGACACATGACATTTAAAACTACAACCTCTGACTACAGTCTGATATTGAACTCTTACAACTGGTTTGTGCTACAGATTAATGCATGCATAATTGCTTTTACAGTTGGGATATACATGCTGAATTTGATACAACTCTATAAAAGCTTAAATAAGCTATCTTTAACTTTTAAGCTACAATAACACTCCTCTTTTACTGCATACATACCACTTGCTTCCTTCAGTCTCTCCAATAGAGAAACATGAGCCAGACGATTCGACTCATGTTTGGTGGGAGTTGGTGAAAAAACAGGAAATAATAGAAGAACATTACACATACCAGTCTTGCCAATATTTAGCTTTCTAAGTCTTACAAGTACTCTCTTATTGTCATATTTACACATCTGTGGAATGTCCATAGTCTCAAATTCATGCAACCAATGGTTGACAGTATCCCTTTTTTTCCTATGTAGGTCATTACAATGATGCCTATATTGTTGTCCAGTGTGTGGGATACCAGTGGCACTGGATATAGGCTGGGCCAACTTCTTCAAGCCTCAGACTTGTACTGGGAGCCAGACTAGCCTACCTGTAGAAGCCTTTGGATGTTGCGCTTTTCCAGGAGTCCAATAAATATCCTGCACTTCTGGACACACCACCTCTGTGCCCTAAACTTGGCACCTTCCTCCCCAATGCCAGCCATGTCTTCCATGTCTACCAGCCAACCTAGAGCAATGGAAACTTATGCTTTCCCTCCAATTCCAGTTATTGCATTCACTGGCAGTGCAGAAACCCAAGCAACAATGCCATCTGCATCTGTGCTAAGCAAAGCGCAGCAGTCCCAAGTAGGAAGGAATTAAATAATTGAAACTGAAAGGTTAATCTAATACTTGGCCTTAGTCTGAGAGTTGTCTACTGATGTAGTCTGGAAATATATTTTGGAAATTGGAAGGTAACTGTTAGTTGAGTTAAGTTTGCAGACATGCACTGGTGGCATAAATGTAATGACCTGACATATTTGTTTTTGCCTTTATGCACTGAGTAAAATTGATTTTTAGTGTTTGGGATTCAAACCTAGGCATAAGGGACAAAACATTTTCTTCCATAGCACTGATTTTCTATCTTTGACACAGTAGAAGTGCTGCTCAGACATAGTGCGGAATTATACATAAATACAGGTGACAGTTTGAGCTGTTATGCATGTATGTTTGTGACCTGACAATGTTATTGGATATAGATCCATTCGTGTATGTGTCTTAGGTAACTGTAAAGCCCATGCAAGTCCAGATATCAGAATTATACTTGCAGTAATTTAGTAGACAGTATACCCTCAGTCATAGATCTGAAAACACAATATTGGTGTCTCATCCCTCATACATATAATTCATATTAGCTTCACTATCTAAAGTGTTATAACTGAAAGTCAGCATAATGGAACGTTGAACAACAGTACAAGTCTATGGGATATCCTGCATTAGAACCCAGGACCATGTGTATGTCAGTCCTACACTTACACCTGTTGCCACAAGATTGTTGAAATAGCACTTGTCTATTTTTCAGTCCATTGCTATAAACTGCACTGTCACAACAGTCAACATAGGTTGCACATACTGTACTAGACCCCAGAACCATCTGTACTCCAGTTCTACACTTACACCTGCTGCCACAGGATTAGTTAAATGAAATTTCCCTGTGTTAACTGCCATGCCATGCTACTTAGAAGGCTTGTGTGGTATCCAACAGAATTAATAGAATGTATCCATTTTCAGTTATTGGCTATTTTAGTCCTGTCTGCATGTGTTTGTTAGCTAATCATCTCACAATGCTGCTAAGAGCAGTTGCGGAATAGAAAACAAAAATTGCAGTAATGTATTGTTTTTGACCTTTGCCCTTTTATAGATGCCATGTTTGAAGGTGTTCTTCAGGTGATCTGTCTCTTTCTGCATGTGACACTATTCTAATTTGTCCACTGCAGCACTTGCGCAAATGAGATAAGCACAGCCAAACCTGACATTCATTTTTCTCCTTTTCCCATGTTTGTGCTAAGTGGAGCATTGCGCAAACACTGCCCCTCCAAAAAATAAATAAATAAAAAGAAAAAAAGGGAAAAGTAGCTGAAATGAGGAAAAACAATCTATGACATGCACACTACAAAATATTAGTACACATGAGATATTTCTACATAGGTCTGGATTTCAACTTTCACTCCAATGGGCCTTCAGAAGATAGTAAGGGTGCCTTAATCTTCTTTGCCACACAAACAGCTTAGCAGCAGGGAACTGAAACATAAATAAAGGGGAAGAGTACTTCAAACAAATCAAAGCAATCTATGAAATAAACACTACAACATGTTTGTTAGTACACATGGCATATTTCTACATGGGACTAGATTTAAACTCTCACTCCAATGAGCCTTCAGAACACAGTAAGGGTGCCTTATCCCTCTTGCCACACAACCAGCTTTGCAGCAAGAAACTGAAATCAGTCTTCATACAACCAACTGCAACATCATCTACTGTAACATGAAACCATACAAGTGTCATCTGTGCATTTATTATTTTTGGATGAAGTGCACTAAGTGATCACACAACCAATTATGAGTATTACTTGTAAGTATGCAGCTCTGCCTTACCTCTCTGTGTTTGTTGGTCATTCTTTCTGAGCAATATGAGCAATAATCTAAGACATGCAGTCTGTAAGCCATTCTATATCATTATTATTAAATGGCAATAATGTAATATGCAGTTGCAACAAATGAAGGGGAGGTTGGATGCTATTGACAGAACCTGTGAATTGTGTGCTGCTTACTTGCATTTCCAACCTTGATAAAATTATGTCTAACACTTTGTAAGTCTAACCTGACACACCCACTGGTTGCAGAGCAGTCTGCATTGCTGTTGTGTTTGCCTTCTCCCTACCTGTAATCATTCACAGTTTCAATCCATTAAAAACAAACACTGATGGAGTCCCTGCACTATATTTACATCTGCTACATGGTGCCAAGAAATTGGGATTTAGCAATTCTAATGAGCGCACATCTCATGTACATCTTCATCATGCTGACATCCCTGAATCTACACCATAAAAAGGCAACTATGTAGCTAGGGAAACTGAAGATGAGGAGACTTGTTTATGTGGACAACACCACAAAGAGGATATTACTTTAGAATATATCTGCACAGAGGATTACTGAACTTGAGAAGTATGCCTACATTTTGTCAGCTACATACTAAATATGCTGAAATGTTGTTTGTCTTTTGGCTTTTTCCCAGTAAGGGTTCGCCACAGTGGAACTCCAGTCTGCTAATGAATGGCAGTAGATTTTTACGAAACTCCGAGGTGCCAGTTCGACGCCCAACCTTCAATGAAGGCACGCCCATTTACGCACACATGTCTTTCGAATGCTACCCAATTGTGGGGAGGACATGCAGACTCCACACAGAAGGCACTCCCAAGCCAAGCTGAGAATCGAACGGGAGAACCTCTTGCTGTGAGGTAATGATGCTACCGCCGTACCACCACGGCATACACTAAATATGCTGAAATGTAATTAAGAAAAATCTGTTTAATAGCTTTATATATTTTTTTATCAGCAAATGCTTTTATACTTTTATCTGTATGAATTAGTTAGAAGTGTAGTGATGGCATGGGCATGTTTGTCAGTGCATTTCACAGTTATACATGATTGGCAATACCTTAACATGGAATGATCTCTATTAAGTCTGTAGACATGTTTCAGGAACAGTTCATTTGATAGTACCTTTAGCATTTCCAAGATGATTTGTTAGCAAAATGTGTCATTTGCCTTTTCATTTGGGGGTGGGGGAGCAAAGCTGCATTTTTGTTATAGCACAAACAAGCATATGTTGCTATTGTTACTCTCCTTTTTTTGCATCCAGCCTGCACATATAAGTCAAATAAGTCCCTGTTGTCACACGTTAATGTTATTTCTGTACAAATCTTCCACCATTTACTTGCTTACATTACAAAGTAACAACATGCAAGGATATGCCAGTCATTCATAGTATTGCACAATGCACTCCTGGTTCAGTACTTACCTTGTAAATCCAGCAGGTGCCACAGTTTTAGTTCACAGCTGACTTTCTCTGATGTAAGCAGTACACAGCCAATACATGGGGAGGTAAAGGTTATGACAATCATCTGGCATCAATGGTACTATATATGATTGTGTAGGAGGAAGGTTTTAGGACCTTAGGTGGTGGGTGAGTGTGCTATGTGTTGCCTTTTAGCCAGTCCAAGTACATATTGAGCATGTCTATGTCTGCCCACACCCATAGCAACTGCTGCTTCTCCATCTGATTCCTCAACTGTGTGTGGCTGTGATGACCTTGGCATTGGTGGTGGGATGTGTGCTCCTTCCCCTTGTTGATCCTGCTGAAGCTGTTTTCTCAGGATGATGTTGTGTAGCATGGCACATACTGTGAGTATTTCAGTATGTGTCCATGGATTGTACTGCAGGTCTCAACCAGATGTATCTAGGCACTGGAACTGCCACTTCAGCAGCCCAAGCACACACTCTGTGTTATTTCAGGTTTAAGCATGACTATGGCGTTCTTCAGCAGGTATGTGTGCATTTCTGATAGGTGTCATCCGCCACAGTTCCAGTGCATAACCTGCATTCCCTAGTAAATGAACCTGTGTGATATCTAGGGTTGCCACCTTTTAACAAGGCCATAGTGGGGCATGGGGTGTGGCAATAGGATAGGGGGTGTGATCAATATGACACTGGCCACACCCCACCACGACATCACCAGAGGTCTTAAAGGAGATGCAGTATTACAGTTAAGGATACAACATTGTGACATTACAGCATACTGAAAACTCAAACCATTTAAATGAAGTGAACTATTACTGCAAAAACACACATTACTCAGTTGTAACAGTAAATAAACTTTAAAGGAATAAAAAACACACTACTCATTAACGTTTATTTAAAAAGTTAAAAAAATTCACAAACCAACCATGACTATTCAGAAAGAAAACTTAAAAAATCTACATACATCATACAAGCCAAGTTTAAAATTAAGACTTTTTATCATTAATTAAAGCTAAAGCAAAGAAAAAAACACAAAACTACATACTGTACCCTAGTACTACATACTGCACACTAGCAAATTAACGCTAAACAAAGAACACAAAATTACAAACTGCACCCTAGTACTTTATACTGCACACCAGTACACTAAATCCCTTTTTTTAAAGTGTATTTTGAATTTGATTTTATGGCTTGAAGAAGGGCCCAATTTGAAATAATATTTGAATAAAAGTCACTACATTTCATCTGGTAATTTACAGTCATCATTAGTTCAGCTTTTAACAAGTCCACACTACATCGGTTTCGCACAACTGTCCATTTACCTTTCACCAAAGAAAAAACTCTTTCTGCAAATGCATTTGAGGTCGGTATAGATAAAACCCTAGCAATTACTGGATATAGTGTAGTCAGTTCAGGTCCTTCTTTGAAAAGCTTCAGCCACTTCTCTCCTGGGGTCAAGCTTGTGTTACATAACTGTTCCAGAAAGGGCCTAATTGCCAAGTAGTCCCTAAAAAGATAATCTTCATCTACATCCTGCAGGCTCAGGGCAGTGGTCACATTAAGTAAGTCACTGAAAGCAAAGGGCTCATTTAGAGATAATTTAGATAGTGTAAACAAGTAGTTGCTTTCAGTATAATCAAACCACTGTTCCAGGTATTTCACTGGTGTCTTCAAAAACACAATGAAGTCTCTTTTCAGTTTGTTAGCAGAAGTGCTGTCTAATGTGCTCATAAGTGCCCTAAGTTTCCCTCCAAAGAAAGCATCTTCAGCTCTTGCCTGCAGTTTTTGCTTCAGAGAGACCATTACACAGAAAGTTTCAATGGCAGTAAGTGCTGATTTTTCTAATGTACTTATATGTTCATTAAAATCAACAAGAACAGCACAGGGAAAGTGCAAATAGTACTGGGGCAGTGTAGGCAATTAATTCTCACCATGTTCATTAGCTGAAAAGTAATGCCATATCTGCCGGGGGGGTCTCCTCTTCTCCCTGGGAGAGGAAATAGGACTGGAGCACTGGGAGATTTTTCACTACTCTTTCAATGGCTGGGAGTAGTGACAGCCACCTTGTTGGCACATGTCTTAACAGACTCTCAAATTCCATGCCACAAAACTGAAAGAAGTCTTTCAAGTCTCTGGTCCTTGTGACAGAACCTGAGAAGTGGCTGAAAAGTCTCATTACAAATACTTCCATGTTGTATGGTAGTTGTGCTGCAGCTTTTTTGGCTGCATTGTGAATGATGTGGGCAACACAGTTAGTCTTCTGGAGTGATGGGCACTTTTCTTTTAATCTGATATACACACCAGATTTCTTCCCATAGTTCACACTGGCATTATCGGCCCCATAAGCTGAAATGCTGTTCCAGTGCAAAGAGTGCCTTTCCATAATGTTGGAAATTTGCTGTGAAATAGCCTGTGCAGATTCATCAGGGTCTTCGTAGAAGTCCAAAAGGCCATTCATAACCCCTTCTTCTTTAGAAAAATACCTCACAACAAGTGGAAATAATTTTATGTTCCCCTTGTTGGAAGCATCTGATGAAATTGCAAATGAAGTGCCTGGTTTTTGAAGGTCAGGCAGGAGGCATTCCAATGAGTGCAGTCCCAAAATATTTTCAACTATGGCTTCAGCCTTGGTTCTTCTACAAGATAGTTTCTTTGCAGTGTCCGAGTCACTGTACAACTGGCTGGCCAACTTTACTGCACAGTCCAAGCTGTTATAGGAAACATTGTGCTTAACAGCATAGAACACCTCAGAGGCTTCTGCTGCAATGATCCTAAGTTCTGGTCCCTCAAGGTTTGCATTCCTTGCCCACTTTGTCATCAGGTGAGTGGATTTAGCTTGAAGAATAGCAGTCTTATGTTGTTCAGTTGCCTCATGTCGTGCGACATTGTTTCTTCCACCGTGGGTCACTAGAAATTCTCTCTTGCAGTACCTGCAGAATGCTTTGACATCACTGCATCTCTCAATCCAGTCGAATTCTGTTTTCCAAACATCCTGCCACTTGCACATTCTCTTGCTGCTGGTTGACTGTGATGAAGCTGCAGCTCTCTTCATGCTTGAATCTGTACTTACCTGATATGCATACATATTTACCAAAACTGTGTTAGTAGGGTGCAGTAACGTACTGCTGTAGGCACAAATGAACCGGCGCAAAAAACATTGGCACACGAAAGAACTGGCTCGACAAACAGTGGCATGCAAAAGAACTGGCTCGAAAAACAGTGGCACGCAAAAGAACTGGCTCGAAAAACATTGGCACGCAAAATAACTGGCTTAAAAAACATTGGCACACAATAGAACTGGCTTAAAAAAACATTGTCACTTGAAAGAACTGCCTTGAAAAACATTGGCACACAAAAGAACTGGCTTGAAAAACATTGGCACACAAAAGAACTGGCTTAAAAAACATTGGCACTTGAAAGAACTGGCTTGAAAAACATTGGAACTTGAAAGAACTGGCTTGAAAAACATTGGCACACAAAAGAACTTGGTCAAAAAACATTGGCACACAAAAGAACTGGCTTAAAAAACATTGGTTCACAAAAGAACTGGCTTAAAAAACATTGGCACTTGAAAGAACTGGCTGGAAAAACATTGGCATGCAAAAAAATGGCTTGAAAAACAGTGGCCCTTGAAAAAACTGGCTTGAAAAACATTGGCACTCAAAAGAACTTGCTCAAAAAACATTGGCGTGCGAAAGAACCGAGGAATGGAGCAGAAAAGAGTTATTACAAATACTTTGAAAAAGGTCAAATAGTTAATGAGGTAATGTAGGGGGGCATTTTGGCCATTGAAAACTAACACAGCTTGTAGAAAATGAAATGCATTATTTTTACCACCGAACATGCCCACCTCACCCCACCCCTCAAGAAAAAAAAGTTAACCACATTCACTGAACCAAAAAAACACTAAAATGAATGAGAATGCACAGTGGATACCATAGACCTGATTTAGCTTTTGACCACAGCAGTTAAAAGAAATGCATGGCACTAATTTACACAGCGTAATGATCTAGTAATGAAAATGCCCAACAGCAGTAATGGTCATAATCAGATTATAATGAAAACAGTACATTGTAAGTTTATTGAAGACACCACTAAAACACAAAATACAAACTTTGCTACTTATAAAAGCAAACTACAATGTAACAACGACATGGTTTAGCACAATCTCAAATACACTGCATTAACTTCTGAAAATGCATCCGCAAACAAAAAAAAAAATAAACAGGAAAAAAGTCCGTAAACATTTCAACTTTTAAAAATACTTTTTGCAAGAGAAGTAAAATAATTTTAACCTTATTAAGAATGCATAAAAAATGAGATGCACACATTTACAAGTATAAATGAAAATCTTGAAACAACTTCAGTTAGTTGGCGACATGTATCTACTAGAATAATAAATACACTACATTAACTGTTAACATTCCCCCTCAAAAGGTAGTCTTGTACCACATACACATTGACTTGCAAGAACTAACAGGAAAAAGTATCCAAACAATATATCCTAACTTCCTGGAAACAGCATTAAATTGCACACATTTCCACACAAAAAGTGCAAACTATGCTCGAACATTTTCTATCTGCAAACAGAAAATACCCAGAAAAAGCTACGACAATAGAAATACATCACACTAAGTTTATATTTCACTGCCCCCCACTAGAAATAAACAACTTCTATACACACAGTTCAGCCTTTTAAAAGTAATGCTTCCAAATCATAACCCCAAGAACAATAACAATTACATATACATACATGTTTTATACCTTTAAAAACTACTACTCAAAAATCTCAAAATAACCACTGCACAGATTTAAATACTGCGTACTGCACCCCCATCTACCTCTAAACATTAAAAAATTAAACCACAATATATTCCCATTTTAAACTACTACTGAAAAATCTGAAAATAACCACTGCATCGATGTAAATACTGCATGCTACATCCCCATCTACCTCTAAACATTAAAAACTTAAATAAAGCACAATATTCCCATTTTAAATAACTAAAGCCACAAAATACTATGTTGTGTACTTACCAGTATCACAGTTTTTGCTGAGCTAGCTTGCTTCCTTCCTGCTGGAATGGCTAGTTGGCTGGGCTGGCTGGCAGGCTCCCTTGCTGGCTAGCAGGCTCCCTTGTAGGCTGGCTTCTTTGCTGGCTGGCTGGCTTCTTGGCTGGCTGGCATCTTGGCTGGCTGGCTGGCTTCTTGGCTGTCTAGCTGGCTGGCTGGCTTCTTGGCTGGCTGGCTGGCTGGTAGAATTTTCAGGTCTTTGTCCCTAATTCCCTTTGCAGCTGTAGAGCACTAAAACAAACTGCTCTACAGCTGAGATCTTTATTGGGCTCTTCTAGATAAATCCCCGCCCCCTCTAATCCCTTTAGCCAATTACAGTTTAAATTATACCACCCGGACCTAGCAGGGAATCCCTCTAACTGCAGGTCCGGCTTGGTGACATAGCCGCATTGCCGTGGAAAAAACTGAAGTATTTTTGGCTTTTCCACGGCAACGGCAATTTCGCGAGCTCGAAGGGGAAAACGGGACTTTTAAAGTCCCACTGTTGGTGAATGCGGGAAGCGGGATGAGAAAGCTCAACCCGTGAGTGTCCCGCTGACAACGGGATGGGTGGCAACCATAGTGATATCCCCCCAGTGAAAATCTGAGGTGTGCCAGAAATGTGAGTCATGGAAACTGACTGGGTTGTCAGCACACACACATTCAAGATGATTCCCTTGGCATTACACATGACTTGGCAGTTATTAGAGTGGAAGTCATTTCTATTAATGTAGAGCCTTCCCTGCTCCCCAGGTGGTACCTTAATTCCTATATGTGTGCAATCTATGGCACACGTTACTTCAGGGTAATGTGCTACAGTATGGAACACCTGCATATTTCTGGCCCTATCCTCAGAAATATGGGGAAAATATATGTGGTTGCCAGCATGCTGTAGCATAACATTCAAGAACTGATGGAGGATCCTAGATATGGATGCCTGTGACACCCCTCCAGCATGTCCCCTGTTGGTCTCTGAAAGGTACCTGTAGCTAAAATTCTAAGTGCTGCACATACCTTTGTCTCCACTGAGATGGGTTCCGCTCATTTTGCCCTGGCTCAGAGTTGAGCATGACAGAGGTTGCAGAGTTTCTGTAGTGTGTCTATCCACCCTGTAATGATGTACAATTTTCATAGCATGTTGAATGTAATAAGTGACCTGGGGACCAAAAACTCTTCTCCTTCTTGCCCTTGGTCTATTAGCAGCAACAGTATCACAGACTTCAGCCTGCTGAACATACACATGAATTAAAGCAACAACAGCCCCTAACACCTTTTCTGTGTAGACTCCTTTCTGTGGCTGTATTCCAATAGGTTTTGGAATTCACAGGGAAAACCAGAACTGAGTCTACATGGTTGCTTTATAGTTTGTTGAGTAGCTTCTCCATGTTGGATTGGTTGATTAGCATAACGTTCAGCTGCTGATGCTGTAATATGCATGCCATGGTGTTTGCCTTATTTGTACAGCTGCACTACCATATGCACATCACTGTGAAAATGGACTGTGTAGGCTTTATTGAATCTGGCCATATATACTACACTTGCCCATGCCCAAAATACATGCTAAAAGAGCTGTCATATCCCTCACTGAAATATATGCATAAGGTATTGATATTAATGTTCACTTCACAATGTATAAGCTACTAGTGAATGCTCAGCCTTATTATCTCCTCAAATTCACATACAGCAGAGCAGAGGCAAAGAATAATACAATAACACACTGGGCAGGATTCATGAAGCCTCCGTGTAAGAGTTACAAGGCTTACACGGAGGCTGCAGTTAAACAGTGTGACGTCAGCATGTCATGCATATGCATGAGGGCATGCTGAATCACACCTAAGGCTAACACGGTCCGTGGAAGACAGTAGGGGGTGTCCGTAGGGCGAGCCCTGCAAACGGACATGCCCCCAGAAGAGTAAAAGTCCCAAAAGTAAACCCCCACGACAGAGTCCGTGTAAATGTGAATAAACACAACACAACACATGCCCCCACAGACTATGAACATAAAATGTATAAATGAACATCTTATATTTTTTTTTATAAGTTGTAAAGATGTTTGCCCGTGAGTGCGCTCGTTTGCGCTGGCATGCCCAGCACTTCGCCACAGTTAGCAGTCAGTGGAAAAGCATATAAGAACTAAATATGCAAAGTAAGCCAAGAAGCAATAGCGTAGCGGTAGAGACGTCAGCTGAAGAGGAGGCAGTCATGGTTCAAGCCCCCACAACATCAATTTTTATTTTTAGTGAAATAAGCACGAAACAAGTCCCTGACATATATGTACATATATAAAATTATATTTTATGTAAAATGTAATGAAATGGGCCATGTATTTTGAAGAAATGCGATCTAAAAAAATAAAAAAAAAAATGTGAGATGTGTCCATAGCTGAGCTACAGTCTAACATGTTGAGGATATCTGCTTGTAGGTGAGCAGTGTTTTAACAGGTGTAAAATGAGTGCCCGTAGGTGGTGAGCAGTGTTTTAACAGGTGTAAAATGAGTGCCCATAGGTGAGCAGTGTTTTAACAGGTGTAAAATGAGTGCCCGTAGGTGAGCAGTGTTTTAACAGGTGTAAAATGAGTGCCCGGGGTTGAGCAGCATTTTAACACGCTGAAACTGTGTGCCCATAGCTGAGCTGAACGTAATATGCGTGCTGACAGCCAAACGACGCATAAACCAGCGTAACCCATTTGCGCGGAGCTGCGCACCGCGCCAACAAGCTGACCGACAGGCAACGTTGAGCAAGCTGTATCAAAACTGCCTTTACACAGACACATCTCCTAGCCTGTGTAGACAGTCATAAAATATAAAAAGCAATGGCCAGGTTCGAACCCAGGATACCATGCACCAGAGTCAAAGTACTGAACCACTAAGCCATGACAATTGCACTTAGAGATGCAGTAATAGCATATATATAGGAATGAATAGAAAGAGGAGCATGACAAAGCAGGTTTTGTGAAGCTGATACAATTCCAAAATGGCCAATCACAGATAAGTGCAGGAAAAATGGCATATATAAGCCCCATAGGTGGGAATACACAGCATAACCGATTGTAGAACTGACTTGCAGCCAGGATGTCAGGTGTAGGTGAGGGTAGTTGCTTCTGAGCACAGAGGTGGGGCATTGAGGAGTCCAAATATATGGTTTGGCTCCTCGTCCATAATCATGAGGCCCAACTCATGCAGGGCCAGGTCCTGTGGGGAGCATATAGGGCTGAGGTGTGGTACCGGTTGGCTCATGATCTCACCATTTCCACAGGAATACCAAGGACTGGTGAGCAGGTCCGTCACCACCATGCGGACCTGAAGAGACGGAAGCAGGACCAACTGAACCTTTGGATCCAGGAGGCCCGGCAAATGCCCAATGCCCCACTACTGAGTAAGTTACATGTAATTATTTATGTACGAAATTAACCTAGCTGATATTATCGAGATGTGTATTCCAATATTACTTTATTTATATTACAGCTGCAGGTGTCCGTTCTGCAAACCGTCGGCGATAGGCTGGTGCGGTTGCGCCACCAGGCAGGTCAGTAATTCTCTCCCTGTAACTGTAAATAAATATATAAGTATGACAGTTAGCAAAAGAGTGCAGTGTAGTCACTAATTAATAAAATGTGCAAGTAACAGTGTAAGAGGGTTTGCAAGTATTGCTTGATTACAAAAGTGTGATGCAGCCTGTAATCCAAACATAAAAATGAAACAAGTCTGAAATAAAGATGTCCCACCTGTAATATAATAGTACATAACCTGCAGCAGGCTGAAAAGTACAGCTGCAGAAGCTGAGTAAAACACATGTGTGAAATATATCCCTGTTGAAATACAGAAACATGACATAAGTGAGACTGTTGGAAAGGATTGTTATAACTACAGGTAAAACATGTCAATAAAGCCTAGAATTAAGTACCATCCTGAATTGTAAAAATAAAACAAGTGAGAGAGTGTGAGAAAGAGGTATTAATCCACCAATAAAGTAGTAATAACTCCTGAATAAAGTATACTGCAGTCAGTACAGAATGAAATAAATGTGACAGGCAGAACCAAGCAGTAACATGTGTTGAAAACAGTACTGCAGCTGGAATGTGTGTTCCAAAATCTGGATATGTTGCTCTCAGTCTGCAATATGCAGATAGTATGGTTGTCTGGAATACCAAACATCCACAGTTGTCTATAGCTATATAAAGCAAATGTAGCAGGATGATGTAGCTGAACAGAGCCAGATATGAATGTGTATGAATAAAAATGAAATGTATATTGATGTAGCAGTAACATTCCTATCACCAACCTGAAGTAGTTATCACATAGGAAACTGTAGGCAGAACTGTAGTGTGTATATATCTGCAGCTAGTAGAAATGTACAGCATATGTATTGGTATTTGAAGTTGTTAATTAAATTTTCTTCACCCTACCCTATAACCACATATAATCCATTCCACGTGAAATTGGTATGTGCAATCACAATTAACACCCCTGGACATCTGTCCTGTTGGTTCATACATATTTGCATGTACGTTGATGCATCTGCCCTGTTCATACATCCAAACCTGATGGCCTGTTGCCATCAATCAACCCTGCATGTTGTTGGATTGTGTATTGCTGTTCAAATTATGCATGTGTTATGCTCACTGTTCAATGGCTTGAATATATGGGTGCTTGGTTAATGGGAATACTAATGCATGCTGTTACAACTAATTGTGAATGGTATTGTACGTTACTAACCCAAACTGTCATAACATAATGCAAAACATAGGACGACAGGGAAGGCAGGTTCCAGCGGACCCTCCTCTCCCTCCTCAGCTGGCGAGTGCACCTGGCAGAAGTGCCCAGGCCGGACCCTCCTCCGGTGGCCCTGTGCCACCTATGGGTGGAAGCACTGCAGGGGATGGGGCTCACCCCCCCTCTGCAAGCATGGCCGGAGGAGAACATCCACTCACCCTCCGTAGTGTCCGGACTGTGGTGCATAGGGAGATAAGGCACGCTGTGCTTGGGCCCCTACGCCAGCTTGAGGCACGGGTGGTACAACTCACGGGCGTGCCTGCTGCCCAGCCTACACAGCCCCCAGCACAACCCCGTCCTGGGCAGTGAAGGCACAGTGGCAACTGCCCATGGGTGGGGATCTGAGTTCCACTGTTGCCATCTGTGGGCTCATGGACTCGAGATATCCAAACATCCATCCCCGTCAATTGTGTAACCCCCCCCACATGTGTCATACACCGCCCCTGTATGCGTCTTGTTTGTCTTGTCTGTTAACCTACCCAACCTACCTCCTCAGCTATACTGACTTCCTGTACCTGACATACCACTCTCACCTGAAAAAAAAAAAGAAAAAAAAGGGCACTCTGTACCCACAAAAAATTACGCCCCATACATAGCTGCCCATTTTGCACACATGCCTGCTGGACATGTAAACTGTCAATTACAATTGTCTGTACAAGTATTATTGTTGTCCTTACACCTCTCTCAGGGGTGGAAGGTTTCAAATGTCACACCAAATTACAAACATATGCACAGCTGTTGCTGATGAAGAAATGGGCAGCTATGGGCCTTACCTACATCCCTCCTGCAAAACCCGAGCTTGTTTCCCTACTGTTCTACCCTCTTTGTGACCCCTTTTTCACCAGTTTCCTATCTCCCCATTTTCTTTTCTTTAAAAGAAAATAGCGCGGGTGTGCACGAGAGTAAGCACTTTTAAGCAGTAGTAAGCGGGTGTGCGCGAAGCTAAGCGGCAGTGCGCATGCGTGACCTCCGCGCAAACCAGCACTAACCCGCTTACAACTGCTTAAAAGTGCCTTAGTCACTCTGAATGACAAGACCTGTAGTTTCCTCAGCAGCAAAATAAAATGTCTCCCTCAGTCTCGAAACCAGGACCTTGGAAACACTAGTCTGCATGACTTACCACTAAGCCATGAGTGCTATACAAGAACATTGTGCTGAAAGAAATATATCATAAAATAGTAGGAATTAATTTAAAGGGAATATACAAGTCTAGCACACAAAGCATGTCATGTATATTTACTGTCAAATCTAGTGGATTTGAAAAATAGTACTTTGTGCTGAGAAACAGTCATGCTAGTTGGTAGCTACTAGGTAAAAATGTCACAGTAGCATCTGGCAAGCCACACACATACTCAGAGCAGGATAAACACAGCCATAGTTGAATAGTTAAGAGTGCAGACATAGCAACTGTGACTGAGTTACAGGGATGTCCCTAATGTGAAAACAAATGTCAACTGTGCCCCACTGACACCCTGCCAAATGTACTAACAGTAGCTTACAGAACAACATGCATTACAGTGTCTACAACACAGCCTGAAATATGAGAGACATACCAACCCTTACACTCACAGAACAGTGTCCACAGCAAACCAGCATGGTCCCCACCCTGATAATCTGAAAGGGCTATGCCTACCTAACAAACCTTTTTATAGCACAGGCCTGTAATCACAGTCAGAACTGCAATCACTACACAACAGGCTGCATGCAATTAGTGAATGCTGGCTAACAATTGGTGCAGAGGCCATCACATGGACATGTGCAGATACCTACAAAAGCATCCTGTACTCCCAGTCCACACATGCAATATTGTCATTGCACCCGCTGGAGGTAGAGAGAGAGAGGGAGAGAGAGAAAACAAAAAAAAAAAAAAGAAAGACAGAAAGAAAGAAAGAAATAAAGAAAGAAAGAAAGAAAGAAAGAAAGAAATA